>NC_139028.1:52828444-53093952 GCF_964662115.1 Mustela nivalis
ATTTCAATGGATGAATTTTAATTTTCTGGTAGATTCATGTTTGTAAACATCTCTTTCTTTGATAGTTTTGATAGATGAGCTGGCATGTTTCATCTTGTACAAATTCTCAGGATAGTGGGTTCCTCTCTTTTCCAACTTAAGTAACTGAGGTATTGGCTTGAGTTTGTGGTGGAGACAAAGATGGTGTTGAGTTGGGAAGGGAGACTGATAGCAAAACAGGGATCCCTGGTGATGTGTAAAAGATTTGTGTTGGGGTTGTACTGTCCTTGATTTTTAACAGTGTGAGGCATTGGCATGTATTGACATTACGTGGGCTTTGTACGCTAACATTCTTGCTGCTAAACTTTTCACTCATCACTCAGGAAAGGAGTGTTTCATAGTAGTCGGGCATAAGTTTTGGAGTCAAACACATCTCCCTGCTTTTGCTAGCCATTTGAACTTTGAGTAATCATTTCAACATCTTTTTATGTCACTTTACTAATTCGTGAAATGGAAATAGTAATAGATACCTACCTTGCAAGATTATTTGAAGAATTAAAGACAATATATTCAATATGCTTAAATCAGTGTCTGGCCTGTAATAGATCCTCAATACATGTTAATTTTATTATTATGGCATTATTTTTTTTTAAGATTTTATTTATTTATTTGTGAGAGAGAGAGAGTGAGAGCGAGCACAGGCAGACAGAGTGGAAGGCAGAGTCAGAGGGAGAAGCAGGCTCCCTGCGGAGTAAGGAGCCCGATATGGGACTCGATCCCAGGACGCTGGGATCATGACCTGAGCCGAAGGCAGCTGCTTAACCAACTGAGCCACCCAGGCATCCCTTATTATGGCATTATTATTATAAGCACTAGAGAACAATGAAAATGGTTACATGGCACTTAAGCAATGAGCTCTCTGACAGCTTGGCCTACCTTTAACTTAGCTCAGATATTGGAAGATGTAATTGAAAGTTATGTGTCTTGAATGTTTAAACGAGTTAATTTTTCTAAAGATTTTGTTTTTATTTATTTGTCAGAGACAGAGAGAGAGGGAGCACAACCAGGGGGTGTATCAGGCAGATGGAGAAGTAGGCTCCCCACTGAGCAAAGAGCCCAATGTGGGACTCAGTCCCAGGACCCTGGGATCCTGACCCAAGTTGAAAACAAACTCTTACTGACTGAGCCACCCAGGCATCCTAGTCAGTTAAATTTTTTAAATATAAAGTTTGATTTTTTTTTTTTGACAGTGATTTCTGTACCCTTGGAAGTCATTTCTGAACTCAGAGGCATTGCTGTACTTATTTTAGCTAATTGGATTCCTGAAGAGTATTATGGGACAGTTGGTTCGATCCCTGAGTGGGGAAGAACCTCTGGGTACACACATGATTGCTTTGGTTATGATGTGCTAAGTCCAGTGCAACTATGATGGAATCTCTCTTGTTTTTAATAGAAACAAAGACATACATGTCTTACAAACCTTCCAGAGTATTTCTCCCTAGCTGTCTTACTATTCCCTTTTATCCAGTGTTCTTAGATCACTACAGGACAAACACAGACATCATCGAGTGCTCTTGATGTGGGTGTTGGTATCTGTTTGTAGACCAGCTACAGATATGAATCATGAATGACAGCTCTTCCTAGTGAATCATCCCATCTTGGAAACCCCATACTGTGCAAGTCCCCCAAAGAGTATGGAGTATGGTTATTCACACAACTTTATTTCACACAACTTTAGTCTTTAAACAAAGGTCGTGCAACATGTGAACAAAACTGTACTTTACGTAGTAGAATGATTTTAGGCATTTTAATTTTAGTTTTTTAATTTGATATAATAATAGATATTTATTCTCTGTCCTTTTTGGGAACATTACAAAAAACTCATTGACTTTATAATGAACCTAGAAATCCAAGGAATAACAACAAGGAATTATTTAAATGCCTGAATTATTAAAAAAAAAAAAAAAGTAAGTGTTTTTGCCAAAGATGTCCTTGTACCTGTTTATGATTCCAACTTTTTGTGCTGCCCTTCTGATTGTGTTCATCTCCTGTTCAGGCTTGCCTCATTTAGATTTAGCCTCAGGTAGTCCAAACAGGGGAAGCCATTTGACAAGGCCATGTCTGTAGCAACAACCAACTTCCTATGGCCAGTACAGAATAGGTGTCAATGACAAACCTCTTGAAGCAGCCTCCAGCTACCCCAGATCTCTGTGGAATTGTACAAAATGTTTGGACAAACTTTGGCCTAAAGAAAAATTTTAACAGCACTTGACACAGAAATGGAATATAAATTGCTGCAGCTCCTCAAGGAGGTCCTATTCGCAGCAGGCAGCATAGTCCATGACTGCCTCATAAAAACAGCCCCTTCTAGTCTGGATTGATGGATTGACTTCAGCAACAAAAGGTACAACAAATGCATCTAATCAAAACTGCAAACCTGAGCATGATTAGAGTGGGAGAACAAGCAGATTTTATAGCAATCACCCTTCCATTACAGCAGCAAGGGAAAATGTATACAAACATTTGAATATTTTATTTACTGACCCATATATTTTTAACCAACTCAGAACAAACATCTCATTAAAGAAATCAATGCCACTTAAGTCTGGATTGGCTAAATCTTCCAACCTACTGAAAAAAAATTGCTACTTGATCTTAATGGCTATTTTAGATTGCATTTTGGTAAAGTAAAAATTTTGCATAATTTAATATCCACAACTTAATTAAACACATCATATAAATAGCCTCTCTCTAAAGATGCTAATACTTACTCTGTTGAGAGAATTAGTTTGTTTCTACAATGGATTTGGTCATACACCATTGTTCTTATTGTTCTTTAGGTTGTGTCAGCATTTTCATTAAAAAGTTGTACTCTATTTATAACTTGGAAGCAAAAATGCATTATGAGCTAAAACTTAATGTCCAAAGTCTTTGTCCAAAAGCAGTTTTCTAAAATGTACACAGAATGGAATTTTATGAAACTCTGAAAACTTGTAGTCTATAAGAAGACCTATAAGACAAAAGAATCTCATTTACTTCAGTCCCCTGTGAATCAGTTCAGTCCACAAAATCTGGGAAGAAAACTGAGTTGTGGAAGGGGAGACAATCTTCCCTGACATGGTCCTAAAAAGTCAGAGTACTTAGGTTTTTTCCTTGGTTGTACTACTTAAGATACACTGGAAAGAACATGGGCTTTGGAGTTACCTGGGACTGCATTTACTGAATTTGGGCATATTCTTCACCTCTTTGAGTCATGTATATTGATCGAATGAGATGATGTACATAAACTTCAGTACATTGTTCATTTCCTTCTCTTATGATTGATGGTGTTGCTTGAAGCTACTGACTTGCTTTTCCTCCATTGTTAAGAGTACTAGTACTTTTTTCTGAGAGTTGATTTTATGAGTGGCTTTCCTTAAATTTATGTTTTTCAAGCATAAAATACTAAGTCAAAAGAATAGTAATCACAGGACCATCCCTAAAGAGTGCAAAGTACTATACAGAATATAAGGAGATCTCATGCAATAGTAGAATATATAGAAAATTACTCCCTTTCTCTCCATCAGTCCCTAGTCTGGGGACTTCCTTTGCTTTCTTCAGTCTTTTACTATATAGGCAGAGTAAGCCCAAACTGTCCACCAAGTGAACATGCGTAGTCATTGGTAGGTCTGTGGCTATAGAGAGCCCTTGGCAGCAGAAATGTGTTCTTTTGTAAATAAAGGGAAATGCTCTCTTTAAAACTGTTTAAAAAATAGAAAAAAAGAGAAAATTTAAATTCCTATTGTCAGAACAGTTCTCTTGCCTATAGCTAGTTTATCATCTCAACATTTATTATTTAAACAAGGCTGACTCTTCTGTAATACATAACTATTATTCTTTCTGCTCATTCAAATCCATTTATTTATCTATATTTCCTCCCTTTCTCCTTCATTAATTTCATAAATGTTTACAAGGTGTTTACTATGTCCCAGACACTATTCTAGGTTCCATAAATTCATAGAATGACAAAACATACAGTCTCTGCCCTTAAGGAGGAAGTAGAAATAAAGAATCTCACAGGTGGGAGCACCTGGGTTGCTTGTCTCTCTGCCCCTCCCTGCACTTGTGCTCTCTCTCTCTCAAATAAATAATATCTCAAAAAAAAAAAAAAGAATCATACAAGTAAGATAAGGTTGCAATATTGATGAGTTCTGCAAAGGAGATGTACGCAGTGTATTGGAAATGCATTGAGATGGTACTGATGTACAAAGGAAGGTCAGAGAAGGCTTCCTTAAGGGAATGCTAATTAAACTTAAATTTGAAAAGTAGAATCAACTTGGGAAGAAGGAAGAAGAGGTTTATTTTGGCAGAGGTAACTGCATGTACAAAGATCCTATCTCAGGAGGGGAAGTTCTCTTTATGAGGAGCTATAAGGTCAGCATGGCTAGAATTCAGAGAATACCTTTCAGGATGCTTGGTGGGAAAAGGATTTGGGAGGGAGACACAAGTCAGATGATATTTAGAATTTCACTGAAGTATTTTAAATAGACTGGTGAGAGAGGAGAGGATCTTATAGTATGGTCATATCAGAATTTTGAAATCTTCACTATGGATGCTATGTGGAGAACACGTAGGAGAATGAAAAAAAAAAAAAAAGGTTGTGGTTAAAAACAAAAGAAAACATCAGCCCCAGCAACTTCTTCCTAGAAACATTGCCAAAGGCAAGGGAAGCAAGTGCAAAAATGAACTATTGGGACTTAATTCAAGATCAAAATCTTTTGCACAGCAAAGGAAACAGTCAACAAAACCAAAAGACAGCTGACAGAATGGGAGAAGATATTTGCAAATGACACATCAGATAAAGGGTAGTATCCAAAATCTATAAAGAACTTATCAAACTCAATACCCAAAGAACAAATAATCCAATCAAGAAATGGCAGAGGACATGAACAGACATTTCTGCAAAGAAGATATCCAGATGGCCAACAGACACATGAAAAGGTGTTCCACATCACTCGGCATCAGGGAAAACAAATCAAAACCACAATGAGATACCACCTCATGCCAGTCAGAAGGGCTAAAATTAACAAGTCAGGAAATGACAGATGTTGGAGAGGATACGGAGAAAAGGGAACCCTCCTACACTGTTGGTGGGAATGCAAGCTGGTATAGCCACTCTGAAAAACAGCATGGAGTTTCCTTAAAAAGTTGAAAATAGAGCTACCCTACAATCCAGCAGTCACACTACTGGGTATTTACCCTAAAGATACAAATGTAGTGATCCGAAGGGGCACGTGCACCCAAACATTTATAGCAGCAATGTCCATAATAGCTAAACTATGGAAAGAACCTAGATGTCCATCAACAGATGAATGGATAAAGATGAAGTGGTATATATATATATACAATGGAATACTATGCAGCCATCAAAAGAAATGAAATCTTGCCATTTGCAATGACGTGGATGGAACTAGAGGGTATTATGCTGAGCAAAATAAGTTAATCAGAGAAAGATGATTATCATATGATCTATTAGGAATTTGAGAGGCTGAGTGGGGGCTTGGGGGTAGGGAAGGAAAAAAATGAAACAAGATGGGATTGGGAGGGGGACAAACCATAAGAGACTCTTAATCTCACAAAACAAGCTGAGGGCTGCTGGGGGGAGAGGGAGTGTGGAGAGGGTGTTTGAGTTATGGACATTGGGGAAGGTATGTGTTATGGCGAGTGCTGTGAACTATGTAAGCCTGACGATTCACAAACCTGTAACCGTGGGGGAAATAATGCATTATATGTTAATAAAAATAATTTTAAAAATGGAAACACTGCAAACAACATGATGTTCTAACAGGATCTTTGTTTTTAAAGATTTTATTTATTTATTTGACAGAGAGAGATCACAAGTAGGCAGAGAGGCAGGCAGAGAGAGAGAGAGAGAGAGAGAGGAGGAAGCAGGCTCCCTGCTGAGCAGAGAGCCCGATGGGGGACTCGATCCCAGGACCCTGAGATCATGACCTGAGCTGAAGGCAGCGGCTTAACCCACTGAGCCACCCAGGCGCCCTCTAACAGGATCTTGATGCAATAAATTATGCTGTCTACACAAAGTAGAAAGTGACCTTGAAGAAACACTTCAGGGAATGAAAAAATATATTATGGTATGGTGCTCATGGTATAAAGTAAATATTTTATTGCAAATGAAAACAAAACAAAACAGAACAAAATTCTAGTTATGAAGCTTTTGTAGAAGTATAACATAAATTAGAGTGATGGTAGAAATGAAGAAGTTTGAACAGATATGAGATATTTAAGGGTGAGGATCCCAGGACATAGAGATGAATTGTGTATGGGAGTGGTTAAGAGGAAGGGAAATGTAAGAGATAACTCCTAATTCTTGGACTTGTATGAAATAGTGGGTACAAGTATCATTTACTGAATTCTGGTGCTCTAGAAAAAGCTTCATTGGGTGTGGTAATAGGAGGATCATGAAATCCATTCTGGACAAGTTCAGTTTGAAGAATCTTTAAGGTATAAGTAAAGATGTCTGTTTGGCCTGTGAACATGGGCAGGAAATGCAAGATCAAGGAAGGTGTTTTTGTTTTCTTGAGCAAAAAATGAGAACATTTAAATACTGATGTGTCTAAGAAACCAGCTGATTTAAGGACTGAGAAATGTTCAATAGATTATTCAATAAGGAAGTAATTGATAGTTTCAGTAAAGTGGTAGAGGTTGAAAAGGGCTTGAAGAAATAGAATATTTACAGTATATTTTCTAGATGAATAAAATCTTTCTAGATGAATAAGAACAACTGCCACTTCAGAGAAAAATGATGACGGCAGTTGTTGTTAGAATGAGTGATTAAATACATACGAGAGAAGGCCTAATCAATGCGTTTCCTTGAAGAAGGAAATGGACAAGGCACAAAGACCATGTGCCATGGTCGGTCTCTAATATGAACATACAGCTATTGGAAGGTATCAGTATATTTATGCATATTTCTGGTGGGAAACTGAAAGAAATCCAGTTTGATGGCTTTTGGTTACTCTGAAATAGGAAGTGAGGGAGGTTGCCTGCTGAGAATGGGAGGAGAGATGGAAAAAGGAGGGTATCAGATGCTGGACCTACCATTATAGGGAATGGGAGGATGAGGTGATCAGACGAAAGAGATGAGACTGCCAGGGTTCCTTCAGAGTGCAAGTGGAAGTTTAGTACTTTAGGGAAAATGCTTTCTGATCTAACCCACACCCCACTGTGTTCTCTTTGGTTTGGATTCTCTTAGCTCTTGTATGGAGGCAGCCTCTGTCACATCAAAACAGCTGCCTTGTCTCATTGACATCATTCTTGTCTGGCTCTTTTATACGTGTATGTCTAATCTTTGCAACAGAAGAGGGCAACTCAAGGACAGAAACATGGTCCCACAATACCTGATAGAACACTGTGCTCATAATGGGGGTTATTAAGGGTTTATTTGAAACTTGAAGAGGTTTATTAAACATGAGTCAACTGTGGGACATTCTATACTGGGAACTTGACATGAAGATGACTCTTTGTTTAATGTATGGTTTTAAGTAAAACAAAATATAAGGATGGCCATTTCTACCTTTTTCAGTTAAAGGATAATTTCCTTTCATTCTTGGAGACTTAGTCTAGGAATTATCTCTTTGAAGCCTCTCTTGACCTCCAGTCCTTCCATTGAGCCCCACCTGCTAAATTATTATAGCATTTATCCCATGAAAGAACATTTGAAATTTTATATGATTCTCTTCCTCATTACTTGTGAAAGTGGCTGAATCTTACTTAGCTTTCATTTCTCAGATCCTAGCCTAGGGCTTCTTGAAATTGAAATGAATGGAAAACAAAAGATGAGCACAACAGAAATCAATAGAGATTCTCTTGATTATCTTCATTCCAGGAAGGCTTGTTCCTCTGCCGTTTCTCTTTGTGTCACCATTTTCCAAGTTGCTGAAACCAGAAACTCGGACATTTTTGATGTTTCTCTTTTTCTTACCTTCTGTATTCAGTCCATTATTCTTGTCAGATCTACTTCCAAGATGTTTCTAAAATTCATTTATCTCCATCTTCACTGATACCATCAATATCTAAGTCACCCGTCATCTCTTACTTGGATTACAAATGAGAGGATTTTAAATTGATCCTTCATTTTCACCTGCCCCTCCCCTTGACAAGCCACTATTCATGCATTTGCCCAAGTAATCTGAAAAAAAAAAAAAAAATATGAATCTAATTATACTACTACCCTCTCTAGCTTGAAACCCTTTAAAAAAAAAAAAAGATTTCATTTATGTATTTGAGAGAGGGGGGGAGTGGGTAGGGAACAGGAGCTGGGTGGGGAGAAGAGGGAGACGGAGAGGGAGCGGGAGCCTGGCATGGATCTGGATCTCAGGACTCCCCCATCATGATCTGAGCTGAATGCAGATGCTAACTGACTGACCCAGGCGTAAAACCTTTTAATGGCTTTCCATTGCACTAAGCATGCATTTCACACTTCTTGACACAGTGTCAAGTCCTTGCATAGGGTGGCCTTTGCCTGTCTCTTTCAGTTCATGGCATAACAGTCTTTCTTCAACTTCCTGGTTCTGGGCACCAAGGTTTTCTTTTAGTTTTAGAAGACTCCAAGGGCTTCCAGCTTAAGTATCTTTGCCATCACTTCTTCATGTACACTGAATATTCTCCACACACTGAACAACCGGCTCCTTCTTGTCTTTACGTTTCAACCTGAATGTTACCATGTCAGAGGTATCTTTTCTGTTCACAGTTTCCTTCTAGGGAATTTCCCCCATCTCTTTCTATTCCTAATTGATTTTATTTTTCCTTTATACACTTTATCACAGTTTGTAATTGTGTATGATTTGCTGACTTGTTTATTATGTTATAGGTTGTAAGCTCTGTGAAAGCTGGGAATTTGTCTATTCTTTTTGCAGTAGTGGACCCAGTACCTACCACAATGCCTATGACTTAGAATTAACTAAGTGTTGCCTTAGTGAATGAAATGCATGTATGCATTAATGACTGAATATAAATGAATAAATGAACAGAATAGGAGGAATGAGTTAGCTTGACCTCACAGGATTATTGAGGGAATGACACATGGAAGTGGACACAAAAATGTTGACAAACAAAATAGTTGTACACTTATTAAGCATTTATGTTAAACTTGCTATACGTTGCATTATTTCATTATTTCATATTTAATTTGCTTTTGTGCTACAGGTAAAAAGTGCATTTTGAGATTAGATTTTCTTGCCACTCTTGCTAAGCAGCAGCCTGTTGATATGCCATGATTAATCAATTGAAGCAGATTTCTTTATGAAAGAAGAATCAAATCTGATAATCTTTGGGTGGTTTGTGTATTTACGTGTATGTGCACACAGTAACATACTGGTGAGATGCATAGGACTTAAAGAGAAATATAATATGCTTTTTCCTTTGTGTTCATAGAGTGCTGCTTTAACTTAATTGAATTGGTTGTCTTTGGACAGTGAGTCTTATTTTGAGAGCTATTAGGTCTCCATGCCAAATAATATTTGGTAGCATTATCATAGCATTACTGTTTCCTCTGACTTCCTTTTCTTTAGTTAGTTGTTCACTTTTTTTGTCTAGTTTTCTTTTACTTTAAAATTTCATATCAGAGACCAGTCAGTGTAGTGCTTGTATAAAGTAGCTAAGGGCAATTCAGTTTTCTCACTCTTCTATAACTATTGTTTGCCTTCCCGTGTTCCATAAACTTTGAAATACTGAAAATGTCTTATCTGAACAGTTGTCAGAATTAGGGGGAAAACCCTCATAAAAGTAGAAAGTAACTTCAGTATGCTAAAAATAAGCTCAAATTTATTAAGATTGCTGAATTCCAGACTCCTGCTACTACTGATTTACACTGTACCCTAAATTAGACCTCATCTACGGGAAAAATATCAGAATTATGGCAATCCAGACAGTAAGATATTATATGACCATGAGTGATTAAAAATATATACCTCATTAAGGATATATCTCCTATACCTATAAGGTTAATTGCATGAGTTTTTTTTTTTAAGATTTTATTTATTTACTTGACCGAGAGAGATCGCCAAGTAGACAGAGAGGCAGGCAGAGGGAGAGGGGGAAGCAGGCTCCCTGCTGAGCAGAGAGCCCGATGTGGAGCTGGATCCATCCCAGGACTCTGGGATCATGACCTGAGCCAAAGGCAGAGGCTTACCCCACTGAGACACCCAGGCACCCCACATGAGATTTTTTTTGACAAAGACATTATGAACTACAAAATACTCATGATTTGTTTTAATTACAACATTTCTTTCTGTAACCCAACAACAAGCAGAATTTACAATAATGCCCCTGAGTCGATTCATTCATCCAATAGACATACATTAACTACATGTTATATATAGAACACTTTTTTAGGAAGGTAGTGTAGTGAAGTGTTTAAAAACATTGACTTTGGCGTTACATTTCAAATGCCTCTGACTTGTGAACTTGGACAGTAAGTAGCATAATCTTTATGTAATTTTATTTACTCACCTATTTGATGAGTGTTATGAAAAAGTTAAGATGGAAATAAAATGTTTTCCTCACATTGATATAATTAAATTATGTAAAACTCTTAACATAGATCCTGGTGATAACTTCTTGATAAATGAGGACATTTTTTAGTTTAATTCCTTTTCTTATTCCTATTTTTAGAATAAATATGATTACTTTATAGAAAGATTATATTTCATAATAAGATGAAATAATTTCATCTTATTTCATAATATGAATTTCATAATATGAATATGAAATAATTTCATCAAATATTATTTCATAATAAAAATAAGAAAGATTATATTTCATAATAATTCATAATAATCATAATTTCATGATTATAAAATTTAAATTAAATAATCTTGTAGATGAAAAGATGTATTGAGAAAATGCATAAGACATGATACTTGATAGTGATTTAGTGATATCAGTTAATATTCTGTAAGGTGGCCCCTTTTTTTTTTTTTAAAGATTTTTTATTTATTTATTTGACAGACAGAGATCACAAGTAGGCAGAGAGGCAGGCAGAGAGAGGAGAGGAGGAAGCAGGCTCCCTGCTGAGCAGAGAGCCGGATGCGGGACTCGATCCCAGGACCCTGAGATCATGACCTGATCCGAAGGCAGCGGCTTAACCCACTGAGCCACCCAGGCGCCCCAAGGTGGCCCCTTTACTACTATTGGCTCTTATATTGAAACCAAACCTGCTAGTTGTCCTTGTTATATTATCTGTACAAACACAGTTCATTCCATCTACGAAGGCCTGCATAGCATGGCATGGCTTTGGAGCTACATGTTGTATACATAGCGGGAGCAAAGTTGGCAAGCTGTAGAGATTGCCAAGAAGAGACAGGTAGGAGCCAGATTATGGATGGCTTTGCATCATTTACTATAAATAGCAGACATGAAGAGGAAAATGCATCAAGGCAAACTTGGCAACTCGTGTAATACCATGGCATCTTTGATTGCACAGTCTTGGAATCACTGCCCAGCTTTAAGCACTGTGCCTATAGTTGGTACATTCTTTGCATCATGGCACTTATAGAATAAATGCAGAGAATGTTGCTATGTCCTCCATCTAAATTTATCCATTTGCACGAAAGTTTGAAAAAAACCTTTGGGCCTAGACTACTAAAATTGAACATGTATTTCTGCCTAGAGACATAACATATATTGTTTGGGAGTGCTATGATAGCAGTTATTTTACTTTTCTCAGAGTAGGAGCAGGAAGAGTGTAGTTGACTCTATTAACAAATGATAACTTTGCAAGTACATACAGATACTCTACTGGATATCCACTGTTACTGATAAATTTATGATCTAATTGGGATGCAAAACACAAACATACAAAAAAATAAAGAATAATTGTAGACAAGAAATGGTAAGTTATGTAGGAAAAACATTGACAGTTTTTCTGCAGATATTCAGAGAAGGAAAGAAGAGTTCCCAGCATCATCAAATGCCCTTGAGATGGTATCTAGGAGTTTCTGTATTCCTAAGACTAATTTTAGAAGCCCATAACTAAAAAGACTTGCAAGCCATGATGGAATGCTTTCTTGAGTCAGGATGACATTATGGATTGATGGCAATCCAAGTAAGGTGCAAAACAGCACCAGAATAAGGCTGCAAATGCCACCATATATTTCTCAGTAAGATAGTGGACAATGCTGTCATCTTCTTTTTCTACTTCAGTCTCTTAAAAATTATTTATGAGCATAATTGTGCAAGAGTCAAAATTTCCTTGGGAGGTACTTATGCAAAGTGAGTAGTAGATAGCCTTCAAACTCTGGAACAAACTAGCATTTCACATAGAACACATTATTTCAGCAACCCTAAAGATATTTGCATAGCTCTGAGGGTCCATTTTATATCTTTAAGATTATATCATTTTCACCAGCTCATGTTCTTTCTCATCAATATATCCCTTGCTCAGTTTAATTCAAAATACTATTGAGTCTAATAACTATGCACTAAGCGCTGTGTCACTCACTAGAGGCACCATGGTGAACTAGTTCCTACCATTAAGGAGTTCACATTTTTCCCATTGGAGCTGGAGTAGAGGATTGTATGTATCACTTGTTGAAGGGTAATGGAAGAGACATGGATTTACTCTGACACCATGAACCCACTTACCAGTAAAGTGCCCTTGGATTAGGTGATAACCTCTTCATCTATCAAAACCGTGCCGATGGATATTACTTTATATGCATCAAGGGAGCTCTGAGAGCCACTCTTAATCCTACTAAATATTCTTAGTTCATTGACTCTCAAATTTGAGATGACTATCCCATACCTTTATGTTCCTCAAAACTCCACTCTCACTCTCAGCTAACTTGCTTTCTATTTCACAGAGAAAGTAGGAGCAACCAGAAAAGAACATTCATAACCCCTGCCTGCCTGCGCCTGTACCCACATATTTTGACTTCCTTTCTAACACCTCACTTGAGGCCATGTTCTACTCCTTTTGTGCTAGATCTCATTTCTTCTTTCACCTAAGGACATTTCTTTGGAAATTCTCTTCACCCCTTCCATTCTCTTCCCTCCCCTCCTTTCCCCTTGTGTCTCTCTCTCTCTCTCTTGACCTCTCATGCGTCATCAATTTTCTCCCTCATATCGATGTCCTTTAGATACTTGCTATAAATATTTAATTTTGAAAATCCTTTTATTCAGATGCAGATGTCTTTCCAGTTGCTCCCCCATTTCTTTCTCTTTTTATAGCAAAATCCACTAGAAATATCTATACTCCAATTCAATATCTTTAATTCCTATCTTCCATTCTTTTTTTTTTTTTTTTTTTCTTGAGAGAAGGAGAGAAAGTGTGGAGGGGGAAGACGGGTTGGAAAGGGAGAGATGGAGAGATGGAGAGAGAGAACTCTAAGCAGGCTTCATGCTCAGTGTGGAGCCCAAAACAGGGCTTGATCTTACAACCCTGAGATCATGACCTTGGCCAAAATCAGGAGTTGGATGCTTAAGCGACTAAGCCACCTAGGTGCACCTCCTATCTTCCATTCTTATTTGAACCTATTTTATTCAGGATTTTGTTTCTAATTCATTGCCAAATCATTCTTGACAAGGTCACCAGGAATTTCCATGATGACAAATCTAATGGATGAATTCTTAATTCTCATCTTAACCTACCTCTGTTAAATAGTCCATTCTCTTTGAAAATTTTGTTTGCTCTTGAAGCATTTCTTTCTCTTTCCTGGTTCTACTCAGACAGAAGTAGTTACTGTGGCTCTGTCTCTTTCACTGGTTCTATCTTATCTTCTTACCTCTAAATTTTAGGAGACCCCAAGGCTCTCTCTCTCTCTTTTTTTTAAAGATTTTATTTATTTATTTGTCATAGAGAGAGCACAAGCAGGCAGAGTGGCAGGCAGAGGCAGAGAGAGAAGCAGGCTCCCCACCGGACAAGGAGCCCGATGTGGGACGCGATCCCAGGACCCTGGAATCATGACCTGAGCTGAAGGCAGCGGCCCAACCAACTGAGCCACCAAGGTGTCCCCCAAGGCTCTCTTAAGACCTCTTATTTTCTTTATATAGATGAGCTCACTCAGTCTCTTGGCTTTATAGTCAATCTATAAACTGATAAGGCTCAAATTTATGTTTCTAATTCAGAGCTCTTGCTTGATAACCAGATTTATATATTCAGTAGCCTACTGAATATCTTCACTTGCCTATCTAACAGGCATTGGAAATGTGTCCAAACCTGAACTCTTGTGTTTCCTATAAAACCTATTTTTCTCAGTCTTCCTAATCTTAGTAAATGGCAACTTGGGATTTTTAATTGCTTACGCCAAAAGTATTGAAGTTGCCCTTGACTTCTCTCTTTTTTTTGCCCTGCATGATGGCTTTACCTTAGAAATATGTCTAGAATATTAGTGTTTCTTACCACATCCACTGCTTTCACATTGGTCCCAGCCATCATCTTTTATGTTACTGTAATAGCCTTCTAACTTGTCTCCCTGCCTTTGCTCTTGTCCCCAGCAACCTATTTTCCTATAAAAAGACAGGTCATAGGGGAAGGGAGGGAAAAATGAAATAAGATGAAACTAGAGAGGGAGACAAACCATAAGAGACTCAATCTCAGGAAACAAACTGAGGGTTGCTGGAGTTGGAGGGGGTGGGTTGGGGTGGCTAGGTGATGGACATTGGGAAGGGTATGTGCTATGGTGAGTGCTGTGAATTGTGTAAGGCTGATGAATCACAGACCTGTACCCCTCAAACAAATAATACATTATACGTTAATTTTTAAAAATACAATTAAAAAAAAAGGCAGGTCAGATTATGTCACTCCTTCCTGGACTCTGATCTCACCAAAAGCCAAATCTAAAATCTTTATGGGTATTTATATAGTCCAGTTTGTATCCCTTCTACATCTCCTACTACTTTTCCTTTCCCTTCACTCGACTCCAATTACATGGTCCTCCCTGAACCTTCCAGGTGTGCTCCCTCCTTGAAACCTTTACATTGCTTTTTCCTTGCCTGGGATGTTCTTCCTCCAGCTATCCACATGGCTCATTCTCTGGCTGTCTTCTGATCAAATTATATCTTATTAGGCCTTCCTTAGTGACCTTCCTTAGTGACCTTACATGAACACACATACTCCCAGTAAATTTTAGCTTGCTTTATTTTTCTCAATAGCACTTATCACTAATGGAAACTTATCTATTTATTAAGTCTCTCTCACAATAAAGTATTCTCTATGAGGGCAGGGATTGATTCACCATTTGGCACAGTTTTAACCCTGGGCATAGAACAGTACTTCATTCCTACTAGGTGTTCAATAGATGTTAAATGAGTGAATATATAAAATAAATACAATAATACCTGCACCGTAGTTGTAGTGAGCATAAAATAATACACTTTATATTATCTCACTTAAAAAGAACCTATAGGACAATAATGTGCCAGCTTTGATTGCTTCTTAAATTCTACAAGATTTCAGCGTGCTGTAAAATAATTCTCATAAACAGTCCAAACCGGCTTTGTAGAAATCAGAGATGCCATGTTTCAGTCATACAAAATGGAGAATATCCCTCTAAATAGCAACAGAAACTGCAAGCCAAGAATTGGTCTACATATATAAGGCAGAAAAAAAAGAACTGTTGGATTTTTTTCATTTTTTTAACATATTCCCCACACAGAGATAAAAATAGTGTCAGCTTTGAACTTGAAGGATGACATTATATGTGCAGCAGCACATTTTTCATTTTTATGTATAACTTTTGACAATTATGATGTTAAATGTATTTTTAACCTATATTTTTGCATTAATATTGAGTGAGGTTTTAACTTTCCATTCAGTGGCATTTAAATTTTTACTTTTAACTGTGCAGCTGATTTCCTTTAAGTTCTGACAGAGAAGCTAGAGGGTATTAAAAAAAAAACAAAAAAAAATTAGAAAGAAGGCATCTCGAAATTTCATTGCCAAATATCTCCAGTAGTATATGCTTTTTCAGCAATATTTTGGTACACATTTGTTCCTAGCACTCCGTTAATTGATATGTGTCCCAAATGAAGTATTACCCTCCTGTGAGAAGTCTTCCTTGTCACTCTGCCCCAGAGATAGGTCCAGGAGCTCTTTTTCCCAAACCCTAATCCTAAATTACTGTACTGTTTTTATACTATCATTATGATAAACATTGTATTGATTATATTTTTGCAAAGACAAAGTTTCTTTATGTTCATTTATTCATACAGTCAACCACTTTTGAGTCGCCAAATCTATACCAAGCACTGTCCTGGTGCTCTGTGTGTAACGATGTATGAGACATGGTTTTGATAACTTTGCTCATCTTTAGATGTGAGTGTTTTGAAGTTCAATCACTGAGGTTCTTATCTTTCTATGCCTAGTGATTAGCACAACATTAATAAATATATGTAGAATGAATGGATGAGTCTCTTAAGTTAGAGCAGGGAGTTCCTGAAGACAGGGTCATCTCTGTATCTGTGGTGCTTAATGCAATGCCTCGTACATAATGAAAGCTCAATAGATGTTATATAGAAATTAATCACGAGTAGTCATTGGGGCATCCTCCATCTTGGTGTCTGAGACAGGCCAACATTAAAGTAAATGCCTGAGTGTAGACTTTATGAGTCCCCTTGGCTCAAATGAGACCTTTAATTAGTGTTTCTCTGGAGACCCTTTTCTGTATATGCATATGTCTAGTAACTAGTAGAGGAATATTCTAGGTTGATTAGTTGAGTGTGCTGGGATATGATAGTAACCGAGAGAGTGCCGAGTCTCACTGAGGAAGGACCACATTTGGAGTCTGGTGCTTTAAGACAATTCTTTGGCAGGCCTTGATTACATGACTATGACACATGAAATCACTCTTAAAATTTGGGATAAGTTCAGTGCTTACCTTCTCAAAACATTTCAGGCATGTCTCCTTTAGGTGGGTGAAGAAAATTTGGAAAGTTAATTGGCTATTTCCTGACTGAAGTCTGAAAATTGAACTCATCAGGAAGTGCTTCCTAGCATCCACTTTGAGATACCAGTAATTCTTAATTAAAACTGTTTTGATCTCATATGGTACATTTAATCAACAGTTTCCTGACTAGTTAGTTCAGACAAACCCATGTTGTCTCTGTTGAATGGAGTCCTTAAATCTTTGCAAGACTGCTGAGCTCTTTGAGATCCAGGATATACTATATTTATCTTTGTATCTCTAGCTATAGCATACTTTCTGACACATAGAAAATAGTAATTACTACTTTGATGATATATGGACCAACAGGTCAAATATATAAAGGAATGAATTTATTTACTTGAAGACTTGAGGTCTCCAGTGGAAGGATACTCTAAATAAAACTATTAAGTAAAATGGCAAGGATTGTTGCTGTTCCTGTATCCCCCTTGAGATAATACTCATTTCACAACTATCACATGGATATACCCTCTTTATAATATTAATTCATTATAGGCAAGGCCCCCTTGGTTAGAACATTAAGTAATTAGTTTAATTCCCAGAGATTTACCATTATTACCAGTTTGGTATGTGTTCTTCCAGTCCTTGGCTTTTGCACATTAGCTTATAAATAATTATCAGAAAATATATAGTACAGTTGTGTGTGTATATATATTTAACTTGTTTAAATAATGGCATACTTTATTGGTTTTTGTTTTGAAATTTGCTTTTTCCACTTGAAAGTATGTTTTAAGATCTTTCCATGTGAGCATAGTTGGAATTACTATCTTATTTCTGACTGCATACATGTTATTCCAAGTAGCACATCATACCACATTTTATATGTTTCCTATTCAAATATTTAGATTTAAATATTTAGATTACTTTTAAGTTTTCAAAGGTTTAAGTAAGGAATGATGCAATCCCTTTGGGTCCCCTCCCTTCTTGGCTCTTTGTGCCATCACTTTGCTATCACTCAGTAAACCTTGCTTTGCTGCCCCTCACCCCCTCCCCCCCAAAAAAGAATGATGCAATGAACATTTTTAGACACATATCCTTAGGTATGTTGATTAGTCTTTTTACACCTAGTCTTTTATATTTGTCATTCCCTTTCTAGTTCAAATTTAAGAAACAGTTTGAAGGATGGTATGGCAACCTCAGTTAGGTTCATTCAGGCTTAACCTAATCTCAGTTAGGTTTTCCTTTCAGAGAACATTTCTCTGTAGGTTTATTAGGTCCTTCGTTTACAAATCAAATTGAAATTGAGCACATATTGTGTGTCAAGCATATATTGGGCCTGGGGATGTACTAAGGAAAAATCGTGGTTTCTTTGTTTACCAAGTTTAGTTACAGGGAAACATCTGCTAGTGATACAAATCCCAATATTCCTGATAACATTTCTCATTGTAGTATTGCTAACTTTTGTAAACTTATTGATTTTTTTTTTTTTTTTACTTTTTTCCAAGCGAGGACTTAATGCCCAATATTGTCTTGCTGGGGTCCATGATCAAAGGAACGAGGCCAATATAAAGTGAAGATTAAGCAAAGCTTTATTCGTGCCAAGCATCAAGAATTGACCAACGGGTCAGGGCTGCCTCTAAAGAGATCGATCCCTCCCAATCTTACAGGCTACCTTTTACTGGGTAAAACTGCAACCCATATCTTGTTATCTCACCTCCCCACCCCGGGTTCCTATGTCTCTTGCTGATTGGCTAGTTCCATCTGGTTTGAACTAGCCTATCTCTCTGGTCAGAATTGGCACCCAAGTTTGGCGGCCAAAAGGTGGAGTTTACATTCTTTGGTGGTTAGGGAGGTTGCGTATATGCTTTTTACTGATTAGATGTTTCCATCTGGTTTGACTCATCCTTGTATTCTGGGCTCTGTTATCAGGAACTAGCTGACTACATTTTACTGGTTTCCTGGACTTGCTTTTAAGTAAGCTCCTCTGGGGGGCAGGGTTAATTTAAATTTCCTGTACAAACAGCAAAATGGTTGTTTAACCGAGATGGAGTCGCTCTGGCTAAATAGGCCCTTACAGTTTTACCATTAGCAGAATTGTCCTTCTTTTGTTTGTAGCCCAAGGTTATTCAGATATATGTATGTAGAGATGAATCTTTTTTTTTTTTTAAGATTTTATTTATTTGAGAGAGAGAGTGAGAGGGAGAAGTAGAGAGAATCTAAAGCAGACTCCACACTGAGCACAGAACCTGATGTAGGGCTTGATGCCACAACTCTGAGATCATGACCTGAGCCAAAACCAAGAGTTGGACACTTAACCAACTGAGCCTCCAGGTGTCCCAGCAAAGATGAGTACTTTGGTAGAAGCCATGTACCCAGCTACTGTGAATCTACAAAATAAAAGGAGAAATAGTTAATTATGTTGTGATTCTACCATGTGTCCTTGCAGGATCACTTTCCTTCCTGCTAATCATCCATAATGTAGGTCATTACCTCCTGATTGTAGGTTCCTGCTAATGTACTGGCAGAGTGAAATGCAGGCTGTTTAAGGCTTAGTAGGGAAAACATGCTTGAGAATTTGTAAAAAGGAACTCAACCCCAATGGGACTCAAAGATCATCCTAAAACTTCAGAGGGAATATTCTGTGCCAGAAAGATTTAATTTAACATTTAGTTCCACTAGTATTTATTGAATGCCATCTTGCATTTACTGAATGCCAGAATATGGCAAGAAGCTACAACTCAAACCAGATTTGCAAGTGGTGTTAATGAGAAGCAGAAAGCAAACAGATCCAAATGGATATGAAGACAACAAGAACAAAATATCCACTATTACCATTTATTACCAGGAACTCTGATAGGAGTTTTATATGCATTTACTTCTATAATCTTTATGGTAACCTGGTAAGGTAGATACCCATATTTCAATTTTACAGATGAGAAAAATGACCTTGAGAAAGGTTATGAACTTTTTAAAGGATATATAGCTACTAAATGGCTAAGATGGGCTTTTAACACAGGTTTCTGTGGTTCTCTTGACTGGCTTCTTCCTCTGGGTCATTGCCAGTGAAACTGAAATCCACTCTTGGTGCCACTACCAGAGAGAAGACTGGGGGCTCCTTGGAGTAACTGGGCAAATAATTTCTTGTTTTCATAGTACTGGGTTTTCCTAAGTCTCTGACCCCACTCAGGTTATAGAAGAAGGGATTTAGGGGCCTGGCTTTAGTCTTCATGAATATATCAGTTCTTAATCTATCCTACATTAATATTGCAAAGGGAAAAAATCAGTTTTAAATTTAGGAACAAATACATTTACTTGATCTGTCTATGATAAAATTTCTTCTTTTGTCTACCTTCACTCCTCATGCATCACTCAGAATAATATTAGTGTTAGTATCTAATAAATATTTCTGTTGCCATTCCAAAAGAAAAAAAAGTCTCTAATTCTTGACACTAATCTGAAATGAATGTTTTCATTGTGCATGCATTAGGTCGTTAATTGTCTTGTGTCCTGATGAGATATGAGACTTTTATAACCCAACATCCAGAATGTCAGTAGATGCTATCAAATGATGAAATGTCATATGTATGAATGATTGATCAACTTTCTTAAATTTGTGGCTGGTGCTTACTGGTATGTTGTTAAGGAAAACCATTGGCAATATTCAGACTTAGCTTTTTGCAGCAAAGTGTATTTGTTGAAAGCATGCGCATTGGGATCACACAAACTTAGATTTGTATTCTGTCTCTTCCATGAGCTCTGCGAGTTAGCACAAATAATGTAAACTCTCTAAATATTTTTTTCATAAAGATTTTATTTATTTGAGAGAGAGAGAGAGAGAGTGAGAGAGAGAGCACAAGAAGAGAGAAGATCTGGGGAAGCCAACACCCCCTGAGCAGAGAGCCCAATGAGAGACTCGATCCCCAGACTTCAGGATCATGACCTGAGCTGAAGGCAGACGCTTAACTGACAGAGCCACCCAGGTGCCCCTAACCTCTCTAAGTCTTAATTTCCTCATTGTGAAATGTGATGATACAGTAAAATTTATATCATAGACTGTTGTGAGGATTAAATGAAGTAAATGAAGTAATACACCTAGAGCCCTTGTCAAGAAGTATATGCTCAATACGTGTTAGCCATTATTGCATCAGGATCATGTACAATGTTTGTTTAAAATATTGGGCTTCTGGAAGGCAGTCATATCTCCTGATTCAGAATTTCTTTGTTGAGGATGGTGAGCATAGAAGTTGCACACTAGCACTCATTCATAGAGTTCACACATACTAAAGTTTGAGAAGCAGAGAATGTGTGTGTGTGTGTGTGTGTGTGTGTGTGTGTGTTTGTTTGTGTGTGTATGTGTTTAGGGTTGCTTTATGCTCTGGTACAGCCTCATTTATGAGTGACTGCTATATTCCAGAACCTGCCTTAGGCACAAAGGAAGTGAATAGGGTGGTCCATTTTCGAAATCAGAATGGAAAACTCTTGTTTCTGTACCAGGTACACTTGTCATTCTGAGAACAATGAACTGAAGAGGGAAAAAGATAATGCAAATATCTTTTCCATTCTCTAGGTTACCTTTTAGTTTTGTTGATATTTTCCTTTACTATGCAGAAGTTTTTTTTATTTTGAGGAAGTTCCATAGTTTAATTTTGTTTTCATTTCCCTTGTCTCAGGAGACACATTTAGAAAGAATTAGCTCTGGCTGATGTCAAAGAGGGTATTGCTTTTGTTCTTTTCTAGGATTTTGGTTGTTTCTGTGTCACAAATTTAGTCTTTAATCCATTTTGAATGTACTGTTGTATATGATACAAGAAAGTAGTTCAGTTTCATTCTTTTGCATATTATTGTCTAGTTTTCCCAACACCATGTGTTGAAGAGAATATCCCCATTGGATATTCTTTTCTGCTTTGTCAAAGATTACTTAACCATATAATTGTGGGTCCATTTCTGGGTTTTCAATTCTATCCTATTGATCTATATGCCTATTTTTTATACCTGTACCACAATGTCTTGATCACTACAGCTTCGTAATATAATTTAAAGTCCAGGATTGTGATGCCCTAACTTTGCTTTTCTTTTTCAAGTTTGCTTTTGCTATTTGGGGTCTTTTGTGGTCCCATACAAATTTTAGGATTGTTTGTTCTAGGTCTGTGAAAAATGCTGTTGATATTTTGATAGGCATTGCGTTAAATGTGTAAATTGCTTTGAGTAGTACAGATATTTTAACAATATTTGTTCTTCCAATCCATGAGCATGGAATGTCTTCCATTTCTTTGCATCATCCTGAATTTCTTTCATTAGTATTTTATAGTTTTCACCTTTTTGGTTAGATTTGTTCCTAGATATCTTAGTGTCTTGGGTGTAATAGTAACTAGGATTGGCTTCTTAATTTCTCTTTCTGTTGCTTCATTATTGGTCTATAGAAATGTAACAGACTTCTGTATGTTGGTTTTGTATTCTGTGAATTTGTTTACTGATTTCCTCTATCAACTGTAGCAGATTTTTGGTGGAGTCTTTGAGTTTTCTATATAGAGTATCATGCCATCTGTAAATAGTGAAAGTTTTACTTCTCCCTTGGATATTTAGATGCCTTTTATTTATTTTTGTTGTCGATTGCTGAGGCTAGGACTTCTAGAATTATGTTAAGTAACAGTGGTAAGAGTTGACATCCCTCTCTTGTTCCTGTCTGTAGAAGAAAACCTCTCAGTTTTTCTACACTGAGGATGGTGTTGGCTATGGTTTTTATATCTGATCTTTATCTTACTGAGGTATGCGCACTTTGTTGAGGGTTTTAATCATGAATGGATGTTGTACTTTGTCAAATCTTTTTCTGAAGATGTATCTAATTCTTACAGTGCCTGTCATATTGTCACCATCAAATAAGAGTTAATATTCATTTACTGTTATTATCTATAAAGTGATTTTTCCACACACCACATTTGATCACCAAATACTTCTTTTAACTGATTCAAGGTCAAGTTTGATTTACCTTTGGGACATTTTGCCTCACCTGTCTTAGAGTCAACCTGTGAAACCAGGGTAATCCCCACCCCAGTACCTGTCATTGTACTAATGGGCAGTTCTTCTATTATATACCCACCTTGGACTGCCAAGGGCTGACCAGTAAGGTTTAGTGTCCAAACTGGAACTAGAAGAGATGAAGATAAGAATAGAGCAGATTCCTGCCCTTAAAAGCTAACGTGCTAGTGTTTTGAGAAGTTTATATAGTTTAACTCATTTAATATTTAAAAATAACTCTATTCATTATTATGGCCATTTTACAAATGAATAAACAGAGTTAGAGGGCTCAGGCAATTTTCCTAAGATCACAGGGAAAAACAAAACAAATGATAAAAACTAGTACTGCTAGGATTTGATCTCAGACAGACTGGCTCCAAGGTCAATGTTCTAAACTGTTACTTGTAGTCCTGTCCAAATTGATTTTGAATAAGAAGACAATGTCACAGGAGCCTAAATACCAACATGAAAGTAAGAAATGTAACTCTCTTAGAAATTTCACAGAGCAGAAGCCAAAAAGTATTGTGAGAATTTAGAAGAGGAAAATAGCTTGGGGTAGGCCAGTCATAGTAGGATTTGTAGAAGAAGTGGGAGAGGACTTGTTCCTGGAGGGTGAATAGTGAGTGATTATATATAGCACAGTAGAGTGAAGTGAAGGAGCACTGTCTTTATAGTAAAACAGACCTGGGTTCCATTTTTAATCCCTACACATAGCTATGGGACTGTTGGCAAATAGCCTCTATTTTTGTATCTACAAAATATTAATAATCTTATGTAGCCCACAGGTTTTATTTTTAGATAGAAGAATGGGTAGGATGCTGGAGAATAGCAGGCACAAAAATCAGGAAATCAGAAATGCTGATTTTAGGGCACCTGGGTGGCTCAGTCATTAGGCATCTGTCTTTGGCTCAGGTCATGATCCCAGGGTCCTGAGATAGAGCCCTGCATCTAGCTCCCTCCTCAGTGGGAAGCCTGCCTCTCCTTCTCCCACTCCCCAGGCTTGTGTTCCCTCTCTCACTATGTGCCTCTCTCTGCCAAATAAATAAGTAAAATCTTAAAAAAAAGAAATACTTGGGGCACCTGGGTGGCTCAGTGGGTTAAGCCTCTGCTTTAAGATCAGGTCATGATCTCAGTTCCTGGGATGGAGCCCCGAATCGGGCTCTCTGCTCAGCAGGGAGCCTGCTTCCCCCCCTCTCTCTCTGCCTGCCTCTCTGCCTACTTGTCATCTCTCTGTGTCAAATAAATAAATAAAATCTTAAAAAAAAAGAAAGAAAGAAATACTTATAATTTGAGAGGTATCTAATCATCTTCCTAGTGGAAGAGAGAGGATCTGTATGGCAATAATGATAGATTTGAGACTGTGGTTTGGAATCATGGCATTAGGAATCTGATGAATGTACTGCTTAAGACTTTAGGGATTGGTAGATATCCTTGACCTTCTTACTACCTGGAAAAGCTGGGCACATTACATAATTTTCTGTGCCTCAGTTTTCTCATTTATAAAACTAGGACTAAGTAAAATGAAATATGTAAAAATCTAAGCCTAGTTTGTGTTAATGTGTTAATGGTCAATTAACACTACATATTAACATCACTACCAGTCGTAGTAGTATTCAGCAGGAAAAATATCTATCTATCTATCTATCCATCCATCCATCCATCCATGGGAGTAAAATAATAAAAATGTTGTTTTCAATGGACTGCTATCAGTCTACAAGAAAACATAGCTGAAGATAGACAGTTGAAGACAGATACTATAAATGATCATTGAAATTATAATTATGAATGGATTATTATTAATCAATCAAAATATTTACCTAATTTATTAATAGTCTAAAGAAAAATGATAGTTACATTTTTGCTAAGTTCTATGATAATAGCACATTGCTGTTTAGGTACCATATTTTCAAAGAGTGTGACAAGTGACAAATTGCTGTATATCCTGGAGACTGATGAGTAGAAAATGGGAACCAGGTCTCATGAGGAAAAAGGAGTCATAGAATAAATGTGGGGTTTTATTCCCAAGAAGATATAAGAGTGCAGTTATGGTTGTTATGTGGAAGGGGAGATATATTTATTCTGCATATTCTAGAGGACAAAAGGATAGAATAAACTGGTGTGTTTTCAGTATGAATAACAACCTCTTTAATACATTGTGAGCTCTTCTTAACTACTCACATTCTAGGAGGGTTGTGATGTATACTTCTTAAAATATTGGAGAAAGATGCCTCACTTTGTGGATAGGACTGAGTGATTTTTAAGACCCCTATAAATCCTAAATATTATGATCAGGCTGGCTTTTAGGCTTACTGCATAGAGCAAAGTGAGGGAGAGAGAATTCCTAAAGTAACTAAATAAGTTTTTTTTTTTTAAACTATTTGAATCTTTATTGAAGTCTCTTTTTTTTGTCTCTGCAACTCCTTCCCTCTTTACACATGTGTGTATCTGTGCACACGTGCCTCCCTGCCCCCGCCCCGGAGTACTGATGGACATTCAGGTTCCTAGCTGATGACTAGCAGCACTGCAATAAACAGCTTCATGAATATCCACCTTTGTGACATATGACTACTCAGCAGCACAGATTTTCAGAAGTGAAAATGCTGTATTAGCATTTAAGTGACATGCATTTAAAATTATATTAGATCTTGCCAAATTGCTTCTCAAAACAATTTGGTATCTCACTAGCAGTGAAGGAGACTATCTTCACATCCACATGAACACGGTGCTACCAATCTTTGTGAAGTTTTTTCTTTCACCAATCTCATACTTTTTTTTTTTTAACTTTTTATTTTTTATAAACATATATTTTTATCCCCAGGGGTACAGGTCTGTGAATCACCAGGTTTACACACTTCACAGCACTCACCAAAGCACATACCCTCCCCAATGTCCATAATCCCACCCCCTTCTCCAAAACCCCCTCCCCCCAGCAACCCTCAGTTTGTTTTGTGAGATTAAGAGTCACTTATGGTTTGTCTCCCTCCCAATCCCATCTTGTTTCATTTATTCTTCTCCTACCCACTTAAGCCTCCATGTTGCATCACCACTTCCTCATATCAGGGAGATCATATGATAGTTGTCTTTCTCTGCTTGACTTATTTCGCTAAGCATGATACGCTCTAGTTCCATCCATGTTGTCGCAAATGGCAAGATTTCATTTCTTTTGATGGCTGCATAGTATTCCATTGTGTATATATACCACATCTTCTTGATCCATTCATCTGTGGATGGACATCTAGGTTCTTTCCATAGTTTGGCTATTGTGGACATTGCTGCTATAAACATTCGGGTGCATGTGCCCCTTTGGATCACTACATTTGTATCTTTAGGGTAAATACCCAATAGTGCAATTGCTGGGTCATAGGGCAGTTCTATTTTCAACATTCTGAGGAACCTCCATGCTGTTTTCCAGAGTGGCTGCACCAGCTTGCATTCCCACCAACAGTGTAGGAGGGTTCCCCTTTCTCCGCATCCTCGCCAGCATCTGTCATTTCCTGACTTGTTGATTTTAGCCATTCTGACTGGTGTGAGGTGATATCTCATTGTGGTTTTGATTTGTATTTCCCTGATGCCGAGTGATATGGAGGACTTTTTCATGTGTCTGTTGGCCATCTGGATGTCTTCTTTGCAGAAATGTCTGTTCATGTCCTCTGCCCATTTCTTGATTGGATTATTTGTTCTTTGGGTGTTGAGTTTGCTAAGTTCTTTAAAGATTCTGGACACTAGTCCTTTATCTGATATGTCGTTTGCAAATATCTTCTCCCATTCTGTCAGTTGTCTTTTGATTTTGTTAACTGTTTCCTTTGCTGTGCAAAAGCTTTTGATCTTGATGAAATCCCAATAGTTCATTTTTTCCCTTGCTTCCCTTGCGTTTTGCGTTGTTCCTAGGAAGATGTTGCTGCGGCAGAGGTCGAAGAGGTTGCTGCCTGTGTTCTCCTCAAGGATTTTGATGGATTCCTTTCGCACATTGAGGTCCTTCATGCATTTTGAGTCTATTTTTGTGTGTGGTGTAAGGAAATGGTCCAATTTCATTTTTCTGCATGTGGCTGTCCAATTTTCCCAGCACCATTTATTGAAGAGGCTGTCTTTTTTCCATTGGACATTCTTTCCTGCTTTGTCGAAGATGAGTTGACCATAGATTTGAGGGTCTATTTCTGGGCTCTCTATTCTGTTCCATTGATCTATGTGTCTGTTTTTGTGCCAGTACCATGCTGTCTTGATGATGACAGCTTTGTAATAGAGCTTGAAGTCCGGAATTGTGATGCCACCAACGTTGGCTTTCTTTTTCAATATCCCTTTGGCTATTCGAGGTCTTTTCTGGTTCCATATAAATTTTAGCATTATTTGTTCCATTTCTTTGAAAAAGATGGATGGTACTTTGATAGGAATTGCATTAAATGTGTAGATTGCTTTAGGTAGCATAGACATTTTCACAATATTTATTCTTCCAATCCAGGAGCATGGAACATTTTTCCATTTCTTTGTGTCTTCCTCAATTTCTTTCATAAGTACTTTATAGTTTTCTGAGTATAGATTCTGTGTCTCTTTGGTTAGGTTTATTCCTAGGTATCTTATGGTTTTGGATGCAATTGTAAATGGGATTGACTCCTTAATATCTCTTTCTTCTGTCTTGCTGTTGGTGTAGAGAAATGCAACTGATTTCTGTGCATTGATTTTATATCCTGACACTTTACTGAATTCCTGTATAAGTTCTAGCAGTTTTGGAGTGGAGTCTTTTGGGTTTTCCACATATAGTATCATATCATCTGCGAAGAGTGATAATTTGACTTCTTCTTTGCCGATTTGGATGCCTTTAATTTCCTTTTGTTGTCTGATTGCTGAAGCTAGGACCTCTAGTACTATGTTGAATAGCAGTGGTGATAATGGACATCCCTGCCGTGTTCCTGACCTTAGTGGAAAAGCTTTCAGTTTTTCTCCATTGAGAATGATATTTGCGGTGGGTTTTTCATAGATGGCTTTGATGATATTGAGGTATGTGCCCTCTATCCCTACACTTTGAAGAGTTTTGATCAGGAAGGGATGCTGTACTTTGTCAAATGCTTTTTCAGCATCTATTGAGAGTATCATATGGTTCTTGTTCTTTCTTTTATTGATGTGTTGTATCACATTGACTGATTTGCGGATGTTGAACCAACCTTGCAGCCCTGGAATAAATCCCACTTGGTCGTGGTGAATAATCTTTTTAATGTACTGTTGAATCCTATTGGCTAGTATTGTTTTTGAGTATTTTCGCATCTGTGTTCATCAAGGATATAGGTCTATAGCTCTCTTTTTTGGTGGGATCCTTGTCTGGTTTTGGGATCAAGGTGATGCTGGCCTCATAAAATGAGTTTGGAAGTTTTCCTTCCATTTCTATTTTTTGGAACAGTTTTAGGAGAATAGGAATTAGTTCTTCTTTAAATGTTTGGTAGAATTCACCCGGGAAGCCATCTGGCCCTGGGCTTTTGTTTGTTTGGAGATTTTTAATGACTGTTTCAATCTCCTTACTGGTTATGGGTCTGTTCAGGCTTTCTATTTCTTCCTGGTTCAGTTGTGGTAGTTTATATGTTTCTAGGAATGCATCCATTTCTTCCAGATTGTCAAATTTATTGCCGTAGAGTTGCTCATAGTATGTTCTTATAATAGTTTGTATTTCTTTGGTGTTAGTTGTGATCTCTCCTCTTTCATTCATGATTTTATTTATTTGAGTCCTTTCTCTTTTCTTTTTGATAAGTCGGGCCAGGGGTTTATCAATTTTATTAATTCTTTCAAAGAACCAGCTCCTAGTTTCGTTGATTTGTTCTATTGTTTTTTTGGTTTCTATTTCATTGATTTCTGCTCTGATCTTTATTATTTCTCTTCTCCTGCTGGGCTTAGGGTTTCTTTCTTGTTCTTTCTCCAGCTCCTTTAGGTGTAGGGTTAGGTTGTGTACCTGAGACCTTTCTTGTTTCTTGAGAAAGGCTTGTACCGCTATATATTTTCCTCTCAGGACTGCCTTTATTTTGTCCCACAGATTTTGAACCGTTGTATTTTCATTATCATTTGTTTCCATGATTTTTTTCAATTCTTCTTTAATTTCCCGGTTGACCCATTCATTCTTTAGAAGGATACTGTTTAGTCTCCATGTATTTGGGTTCTTTCCAAACTTCCTTTTGTGGTTGAGTTCTAGCTTTAGAGCATTGTGGTCTGAAAATATGCAGGGAATGATCCCAATCTTTTGATACCGGTTGAGTCCTGATTTAGGACCGAGGATGTGATCTATTCTGGAGAATGTTCCATGTGCACTAGAGAAGAATGTGTATTCTGTTGCTTTGGGATGAAATGTTCTGACTATATCTGTGATGTCCATCTGGTCCAGTGTGTCGTTTAAGGCCTTTATTTCCTTGCTGATCTTTTGCTTGGATGACCTGTCCATTTCAGTGAGGGGAGTGTTAAAGTCCCCTACTATTATTGTATTATTGTTGATGTGTTTCTTTGATTTTGTTATTAATTGGTTTATATAGTTGGCTGCTCCCACGTTGGGGGCATAGATATTTAAAATTGTTAAATCTTCTTGTTGGACAGACCCTTTGAGTATGATATAGTGTCCTTCCTCATCTCTTATTATAGTCTTTGGCTTAAAATCTAATTGATCTGATATAAGGATTGCCACTCCTGCTTTCTTCTGATGTCCATTAGCATGGTAAATTCTTTTCCACCCCCTCACTTTAAATCTGGAGGTGTCTTCGGGCTTAAAATGAGTTTCTTGGAGGCAACATATAGATGGGTTTTGTTTTTTTATCCATTCTGATACCCTGTGTCTTTTGACAGGGGCATTTAGCCCATTCACATTCAGGGTAACTATTGAGAGATATGAATTTAGTGCCATTGTATTGCCTGTAAGGTGACTGTTATTGTATATGGTCTCTGTTCCTTTCTGATCTACCACTTGTAGGCTCTCTCTTTGCTTAAAGGACCCCTTTCAATATTTCCTGTAGAGTTGGTTTGGTATTTGCAAATTCTTTCAGTTGTTGTTTGTCCTGGAAGCTTTTAATCTCTCCTTCTATTTTTAATGATAGCCTAGCTGGATATAGTATTCTGGGCTGCATGTTTTTCTCGTTTAGTGCTCTAAAAATATCATGCCAGCTCTTTCTGGCCTGCCAGGTCTCTGTGGATAAGTCAGCTGCCAATCTAATATTTTTACCATTGTATGTTACAGACTTCTTTTCCCGAGCTGCTTTCAGGATTTTCTCTTTGTCACTGAGACTTGTAAATTTTACTATTAGGTGACGGGGTGTGGGCCTATTCTTATTGATGTTGATGGGCATTCTCTGAACCTCCTGAATTTTGATGCTCGTTCCCTTTGCCATATTGGGGAAATTCTCCCCAATAATTCTCTCCAGTATACCTTCTGCTCCCCTCTCTCTTTCTTCTTCTTCTGGAATCCCAATTATTCTAATGTTGTTTCGTCTTATGGTGTCACTTAATTCTCGAATTCTCCCCTCGTGGTCCAGTAGCTGTTTGTCCCTCTTTTGCTCAGCTTCTTTATTCTCTGTCATTTGGTCTTCTATATCACTAATTCTTTCTTCTGCCTCATTTATCCTAGCAGTTAGAGCCTCCATTTTTGATTGCACCTCATTAATAGCTTTTTTGATTTCAACTTGGTTAGATTTTAGTTCTTTTATTTCTCCAGAAAGGGCTTTTATATCTCTCGAGAGGGTTTCTCTAATATCTTCCATGCCTTTTTCGAGCCCGGCTAGAACCTTGAGAATTGTCATTCTGAACTCTAGATCTGACATATTACCGATGTCTGTATTGATTAGATCCCTAGCCTTCGGTACTGCCTCTTGTTCTTTTTTTTGCGTTGAATTTTTACGTCTCGTCATTTTGGCCAGATAAGAGTAAATGAAGGGGCAAGTAAAATACTAAAAGGGTGGCAACAACCCCAGGAAAATATGCTTTAACCAAATTAGAAGAGATCCAAAATCGTGAGTGGGGAGAAAGGGGATAAAAAGAGGTTCAAAAAGAAAGAAAGAAAAAAAAAGAAAAAAGAAAATAAAAAAAAAATTTTTTTTTTTTTTTAAAAAGAAAACACCTTTCAGAAAGTGGTTGTTTTTCTGTTTCCAGAATTGCTGTTCTTCTTCTCTTCTATCTGCCGATGGATTTTCAGGTGTTTGCAATCTTTAGATAAGCTATCTAGCTGATCTCCGGCTAGCTGAAGCAGTCTCAGCTTGCTACTTCTCCGCCATCTTTCACTAAATAAGTTTTTGAATAAGAAGGTGAAAGTGGGAGAACGATATTCCTTTTCAATTGAGACACAGTGACTGGAGTCTTTCATTAAGTTTTTCATTAAGCTTAGGAGGGGAAAAATGATAAGGAAATGCATGAAGAACCATAGGGTGTTCATGAACATTTTCAGAAATTAAAAAAATGTGATGATTGGGAAGGAGGTGGCATTATTCATAAGCATGACATGGTGATAACTTTAGCCTGGGTTGTTGTCCAGTGACAGCATAAGTCGGAGTCAGCATAAGGCTATTCTGTCATGAAGCTAGTAGAGTGGGGAATATCCAGAAGAATTTCATGATAGGTTACCATTGTTCCTAACTTGGAGACAACCTGAGGTAAAGGTAGTATAACAAGGTAAAGAACCGCCTCTGCCCATCCCACCTAATTTATTCAATAACTACCAAAATGCCAAACATTAAGTGCTAGACTCTTTTCTCTCTCCATGTATAGATACATTTGTATGTTAATTTATATATATGTAAATGTTTATGTGTATATATGTATCTATGTTTGAGTATATTTATATCAGTTTATTTAATCCTAGTATCAATTTTGAGAGGAGAATATTGCCTGTATTTTACAGATTAGGAAACTAAAGCTCTCTAACATAGTCATATGCTCGGATTCTCATAAGCTAATAAGTAGATGCTCCTGGGATCCGGATGTCTGCCTAATGCCAAAAGAGCGTTTTCTTCTTAGAAAACTGGATATATAGATTGTGGAAATCTAGTTCAAAATCCTGAATTTGCCTCTGCATATTGTGCAACTTCAGGCAAGTCATTAAACTAACTGGATCTCATTTTCCTTCTCTGTGATGAAGAGACACTTATCCTGTCTGTAGATTTCTATGTAAGTAGAGATGAGAGGTTCCCAAATCTGGAGCCATCAAGGAATTTTAAACAAGGGAAATACATGGCTAAATTTGCATTTTTACAAAGATCTGGTTGATACTGTGCAAGATATATTGGAGAAGGACTAACATAGCCCCAGATAGAGCCCTTAAGAAGAAATGTTCCTGCTAATAAATGGTTTACTATCTTAGGTAGTGGTATATATATGGTAGAGGAGATACTTTAAAAAATATGTAGTACAGTGTTTCCTCACTATTTATTCATTATTACCCCCCAACACACACACACACACACACACACACAAACACACACACACACCCCATCTAAGAGACCAGGAGACTTGTTACACACTTTGTCCTAAGCAACTCTTGCCTGGAGAACTTTGAATACCACAGATATACTGCAAGTAGATTTATATATATATATGTGTGTGTGTGTGTGTGTGTTTTATACATTAAATATTTTTTTACCTTCTCTATTAGCTGGGGATAGAGAGAGATTTATTTTAAGAAATTGACTCACAAGATTGTGGAGGCTGGCAAGTCTGAAATTTGTAAGACAGGCTGACAGAATGGAGGCTCACGCAGAATTTCTATGTTAAAGTCTTTAGGCAGATTTCCTTCTTCAGCTTCCTCTCTCTGTTTTTAAAGGCTTTAACTGATTGGGTGAAACCTGCACATTATGGGGGGTAATCTGTTTTACTTACAGCCCACTGATTATAAATGTTAATTATTAAACACACACACACACACACACAACTTTATAGCTACATGTAGACTAGGGTTTGACCAAACAACTAAGCATCATAGCCTAGCCAAGCTGATACATAAAATTAACCATCACTTCCCCTTTTTCAAAGTAACTATTTTCATTCCCCTTGGGTGATATCACTTCTGTTGATATCATAGCCTGATATCTTTGTATTGAAGTAGGAGATAAAATAACACGATGTACTGTATGATAGATCAATTTCCTGGTTGTACTATATGAGGCAAAGGATAGAGAGGTGCAGAAGGTGATTTACAGATTTCTAATGTGAACAAGTGAGCGGATAGTGGTGCTCTTCACTGAGACAGGAAACACAGGAAAAAAGAGTCTATTTGATGTAGAATATGATGAGATTTGTATACAACTGTACTTTTTACGGTAAAGTTTCAGCATATTCATTTATAAGTCTAACTGCTGATTTCTAAAAAATTGAATAAAATTTATTAGAAAATCTTTGAGAAAAATATGATGGTTCTTGTTTTAGCTCAGAGACAGTATGATAGGAAATCACTTTTAGCATTCAGGCCTGAAAGAGTTTCTGGAAATATTTGGTATCATTTTCTTGGTTGTGCTATATTCCTACTACTTGCATACATTGTAAAAGAATATGATATCCTAAGAGCAAAGTGTTAATTGTATGACATTTTATTCCATATTTGTCTTGTTAACAAACATACACATAGCCTTAGTAACTTTTCTGTATTTTTATTTTACCTTTTTTTCCCAACTAAATTGTGAGCTCATGAAGGAAAGGAATAATGGGAATTAGGTCAACAAATATGTAGGGTGTAAAATCATTTTATTTGTTCCCACAGAGCCCAGATGAGTGCTTTGCACATCATAGGTGGTTAATAAAAGTCAAATGTTTGTTGAAGTAAATGTTGTGATACAATTTAGTATAAATTTATCTACAAATACCACAAATCATTGCTTCTTATTAAATCACTGCTCACAGATTTATGAATCAGTGAGGATTATTTCCATTCCACAGCCTAGATTTCATATTTCATCCAAGAAAAGAATGGGGAAAGCTCATTTAACTGCTTCAAGTTAGAGGGACATATAGCCTGTTGGTACTAAAGTTGGTTCTTTGTAACTTTAAACTATTTTGTTTTGTAGAGGCAGATTTCCTAACCTGATAATTACATAAGTCTTTAAAAATTCTCTTAGTCTACCATTTTTTATTGTGATTGCCTCACTATGTATGGATTCCATATTGAATTTTTAAAAGTTACAGAAAGTACATGTCAGCTTCATATAAAAGATTTACTGCTCCATCACTTGATTGTGGGAAAATGGAAAAAAAGTGCATATTTTGTAGTAATACTAAGAATAAGCATAAGCAGTATACTAGAGGAAAATTTGGGATTAATCATTGTCATAGCCCAGGTTCCCCAGAAAACTCTCTAAAAAACCTGAGATTTATATGGAAGCGTTTATTAGGGAATACTTTAGGAACTACTCGTGGGAAGAGTGATTTACCCAGAATTAGAGAAAGGGAGTTGAACCAAGTTGCAGTTATAACAGAAGCCTCAGATGATCCTATAGGGAGCTCTGGAGCAAGAATGGCCCTTCAGAGTTGTTCTCATTTGAAGCCAGCTTGCTGGGTCATTGTACCACTACACCTGTGAGTCACTGGTTGGAAGTTGCTTAAGGGAGGGGGAAATAATTTTGGTCTCAAGGAGGCTTTCTGGAGAGGGGCGCAGCTGTGAATCTTAGCAGCTAACATTCCGATCCAATGTGGGAGTAAGTGTATTGATCCTGAATTGAGGATGGCACACATCAGTACTTAATACAAGATTTGTTTAGATTTTGTTTAGTTATCACTATTTTAGTACTTAAGTACATTTAGAATTTTCAGTTCTTTAATGATTAGATGCCTTGACTGAAATGCTTACTGAATTAATTCAATTAAAATAAATATAAATGCATTTCATGATTCTTTTTAAAAAAAATATTTATTTATATATTTATTTGACATACAGAGATCATAAGTAGGCAGAAAGGGAGGCAGAGAGAGAGAGAGAGGAGGAAGCAGGCTCCCTGAGGAGCAGAAAGCCCAATGCGGAGCTCGATCCCAGGACTCCAGGATCACGACTCGAGCCAAAGGCAGAGGCTTTAACCCGCCTAGCCACCCAGGTGCCCCCCCATTTCATGATTCTTTATTCCACTTCCATTCTTGCTCCACCCCTGCTGGTAGAGCCATTAAAATTTTTTTTTTTTCAGACTGTTGTGTACTGCTGTAGGTCTATTATTAGTTTTTTTTTCCTGCTATATTGATTATGCAGTTCAGAAGCCACAACTTAGTTGTGGTCAGAGTATCAACTCTTTTAAACAACTGGTTTCAAATGTTTCAAAGGCAGATGCATGTATGATGCTTTTTTTTTTTTTTTTAACTTTTTATTTTTTATAAACATATATTTTTATCCCCAGGGGTACAGGTCTGTGATGCTCTTTTTAATTTACCAGGTCTGGCTTTTTTTTAAAAGATTTTATTTATTTATTTGAAAGGCAGAGATTACAAGGGCAGAGAGGCAGGCAGGGAGAGAGGAGGAAGCAGGCTCCCCGCTGAGCAGAGAGCCCGATGTGGGGCTCGATCCCAGGACTCTGAGACCATGACCTGAGCCGAAGGCAGAGGCTTTAACCCACTGAGCCACCCAGGCGCCCCAGGTCTGGCTTTTCAATTAATTCAGTGATAGAAAACTTTTAAAGCATTCATTTCTGTTAATAGTTAAGATCATGGATTTGCATATAAAAAATATGATTTAAGTCCTTCCTGCCCCTAACAAGCTGTATGAATCTTTTTTCACTTGATCTCTAATGTTACTTATAGAGATAAAATTGTTAAGACATTGTTTAGGACATATAGATTTTCAATAAAACGTACCTGCTATTATTATCTCCTCAATAATCATGTGAAATGGGAATCACTAGCCCTTTAAACAGATGTATGCCTAAAGGTAGAAAATACTAGTTAAATACAAAATTCTTTTATGTAGAATTTTATAGCTGGAATGCAATTAGCAACACTAGTTAAACCTAAGTTGTCTCTCAAATTTTTTAATTGTTACATTGGTAAAGATTTTCATCCATAAGTAATGAACTTTACCTTCTTCCATGGCATAAAATAGCTTCATCTTATTTTCTGAATTGCTCAAAGAGTATTGTTAACTACTTTGAGTCTGAATTCTGTTTAACTTCAGATAACCAAAGTGAAAAAGGTACAAATTTCAAGTTTCATCAGTGCAGTAATGGGAAAATCCTGCTTACTTAGTGTATTAAAAACTCCAAAGTGACCCCTCTTTTTACAAGTTATATTCATCTTCAGTAATCTGGTTAGACTAACCTCAAATCCTGCAGCTGAGTCATCCAAGTATTAGATGTCCTGAAATGGGCGGGAGAAATGTCCAGTCACGTGATATGTCAGGAGCAAAGTGCCTGAAGTATTAGAGCACTTGCCTGAGAAAGATATTATAAGATGAAATGAATTGAAATGACACTCAGAGAGCAAAATTGTTGAAAGGTTAATGGGGTCAATGCCTAGTGATATGCTTTAGATTTTATAACATTTTTATCCAGTAAAACAAAAGTGACAAAAATATAGCATAGAAATGTGAGATAACTTAGTGATAGAATTTGTAACTCTTGATTTGATCAAGATGATTCATTTTAGTGAAATTTGAAATTATGTATGTTCCTAGGAAGGACAAAAAGTAGAATATTTATATTTCAATTATCAGTTTTTCCTTTGGGAAGAAATACTAAATTTCCTCAGCTTTTACTGCTTTAGTCTTTTGAGGCTTGACTGACATGCCACCTTTCAAACAATATGACAGTTGCCTTCTGAGTGATGTGTCCTGAGAAACAGGGCATTGGTTGTTGGGGTCAAAAAAACAAGTTTCTAATTTTGTTTTTAATAGCTAACTTGGACCAAGTAATGTATGAGCAAAAAAAAAAAAAAAAAAAAAAAAAAAAAAATCAGCCAAAAAATTCAAATCATGTATTTAGTCTTGAAAATATTTGTAGAAAAAGGATGCCATTATAGAAAGAGAGGAGTCAAAATGACCTCGACAGAAATTCTAGACAGAAATTTCAATTAACACGCACACACACACACCACACACACACACACAGACAATAAAAGCAAAATAGAAAAATGAGACTATGATCAAGCTAAAAATCTGCTACATAGAAAAGGAAACAATCAACAGAGTGAGAAACCAACTTAGAGAATGGGAGAAAATATTTCAATAATATCTGATAAAGGGTAATATCTAAAATATATCAAGAACTCCTATAATTAAGTAGAAAACAAAACAAACAGAAAACAAATAATCTGATTAAAAATTAGGTAAAGGACTTGGATGGATTTTTTCCAAAGAAGACATACAGATTGCTAATTATATGAAAAGATGATCAATGTCAGTAATCATCAGGAGAATGCAAGTCAAAACCATGACGACATATTACCTTACATCTGTTAGAAGGATGTTAGAAAAAATAAAACAAAAGAAGAAAAAAAAACAGAAAATAACAAGTGTTGATGAAGATGTGGGAAAATAGGAACTCTTGTGCCCTGTTGGTGGGTATAAAAACTGGTGCAGTCACTATAGAAAACAGTATGGAGGCTCTTTTAAAAATTAAAATTAGATCAACCATATGATGCAGCAATCCTACTGCTGGGTACTTATACAAAAGAATTGAAATCAGGATTTCGAAGAAATACCTGCACCCTCATATTCGTTGTAGTATTTTTACAATAGTCAAGGAATGGAAATGACCTAAATGTTCATGTACAGATGAATGGATAAAGAGGTTGTGATATCTGTCTTTCATCTATCTATAAGATAGAATTATATATATAATGGAATATATAGTATATAATGGAATTATAGATATATAATGGAATATAACACACACAAACACACACACATAGAGGAATATTACTCAGCCATAAAAAAGAATGAAATCTTGCCATTTGTGGCAACATGGATGGAGTTAGTATAATGCTAAGTGAAATAAGTCAGTCATAGAAAGACAAATACCATGTGATTTCACTCATATGTGGAATTTAAGAAACAAAACAGATGAATGCAGGGGAAAAAATAAGAGAGGCAAACCATACAACAGACTCTTAACTATCAAGAACAAACTGCAGGTTGCTGGAGGGGTAGTGGGTGGGAGAATGAGTTAAATGAGTGATGGGTATTAAGGAGGGCATTTGTTGTGATGAGTCCTGGCTGTTATATGTATGTGATAAATTAATAAATTCTGTTCCTGAAACTAATATTACACTATATGTTAACTAATAGGAATTTGAATAAAAACTTGAAACAAAGGAAAAAGATTATACGGTATATTTGTACAATGGGATATTATTCAACTATTAAGAAGAAGGGAATTTTTTCATATGCTCCAGTATGGATGAACATTGACATTATGCTAAGTAAAATAGGTGAATCATAGAACAAATACCACATGATTCCACTTATATGTAGTATTTAAAGTAATCAGACTGATTAAAGCAAAAAGTAGAATGATGGTTGACAGGGGCCAAGGGTAGAGGGAAATGGGGAGTTGTTCAATGAGTTTAGTTTCAGTCATGTAAGATGGAAAATTTCTAGAGATGAAAAAGTTCTAGAGACCTTGTGCTTATGGTTAACAATATTATACTCTACATACTTAAAATTTTAAGAGTGTAGATTCCATATCATATATATTTACCATAATTCTTTAAAAAATCATATGTTGGTCTACTTACTTATCCATTCAGTCATATATTTTTTAAATTCAAGTAACGTACTCTAGGGTATATCTTGATGAATTTTCACAAAGTGAACACAATCACTCAGATCCAGATATAAATATCAGCAAAACAAGGGCCTTCTCTGTGTGTTCTCGGTCACTAACACCTATACTGCAAAAGTCACCCTTCTCTTGACATTTGTTAACTTGGATTAGATTTGTCTGTCTGAAATTGATATAAATGGGGTTCTACAGCATTTTTTGCCTTGTTTCTTTCATTCAACACTATGTTTGCGAGATTTATCCTGTTTCATGCTAAAGCAATTTGTCCTTTCTCACTACTGTATAGTAGCCCATTACACAAATACACCACACTATTTATTCACTTTCCTGTTGATGGCTATTGTTTTTATCTCCAGTTTCAGGCTATTACACCTAACTTTGCTAGGAGAATTTTGGTAAATTTTCAGTGTTTTTAAAATTTAATTTAAATTAAATATTTATTTATTTATTTAAATTTATTTTATTAATTAAAATTTTAAATTAAAATTTAAAAAATTATTTAGTTATACAATGAGGAGTGAAATTGCTAGATCTTAGAATATACATATGTTTAGCTTAGCAGAAGATTATAAAAAGGTTTTCCTAAGTGGTTATATAAATTTATACTCCCACTAGTTAACACATGTTAGTTCCAGTGGCTCTACATTCTTTCAGTAGCTATTATGTAGTAATATTGTGGTTTTAATTTTGCTTTTCTCTGATGACTGACGAGCTTGAAATTTTTTTCATGTGTTTATAGGTTTGAGTTTTCAAAGTTTATTTTATTTATTTGACAGAGAGATAGAGAGAGCGCACAAATAGAGAGGCAGGCAGAGGGAGAGGAAGAAGCAGGCTCTCCACTGAGCAGGGAAACTGATGTGGGGCTGGATCCCAAGACGCTGGGACCATGACCTGAGCAGAAAGCAGCTGCTTAACTGACTGAGCTACCTAGGTACCCCCTCTAGAAATTTGTTTTCAATTGATATTAATTTTTACTTAACTATTTGGAACTATATCTGAAGTCTCTTAGGTTGGATATCTCCTTTAAAATAATAATTCAATTAGTTTTTTAGAGATTGTAAAACATATATTTTCTATTTATTCTTTTGTAAGTTTTGGTAAAATTTTTTCACTCTAGTATTTCTCCATTTCAAATAAATTTTTACCTTTAATTGGCATTATTTTGTTTATAATGTCTTCTATAAAATTTGAAGTAGTATTCCACTTTTTATTTCAGATGTTAATAATTTGTTTCACTTATTACCTTAATCAGTCATACTAGGTGGTTATAAATGTAAAATCTTTCCTAATAACCAATTTTAGGTTTTCTTGATTTTTCTCAATGCTATATTTATATTTTATTAACCCCCCTGTTTTTAAACCATTATTATCTCCTTCCTTGAACTTTATTTGGGTTTTATTTTCTATACCTTTCTAGCTTCCTGAAATGGAAAATTTGATTTTCAAAGTCTTAAAAAATATATGTATTTAAATTTTCTGCTAAAAGCTACTTGGAATAATAATAATTTTTTTTTGTATAGACAATATTCATTTAGATTTACCCATACATTTTTCTCTTTTTTTGTTCTTTATTCTTTCCTGTATTTCTATCCTTCTTCCTAGAATCATCTTCAACCCGAAGAACTCTCTTTAGTATTTCTTTTAATGTAAATCTGTTGGTAGATTCTCTGTCTTCATACACTGAAAATATTTTTATTTTGCCTAAATTTTGAATCAAATTTTCACCAAGTATAAAATTAATATTTGTCAGTTAATTCTTTAACAACATCTTTGACTTCAGAAATTTTTTTTTTTGAGCAATGAGCTATGAGTCTTATTGTTTGTCCATTTATAATTAATGGATGCTTTTAAGATTTTCTCTTTGTCATTGCCTATCAGGAGTTTGATTATTACATGTCATGGTGTGTTTTCTTCGTACTTAACCCTACTTGCAATTGGTAGTACTTTTTGAATCTGTGACTTTCTGTTTTTTGTTGGCTTTGAAAATATATTGATCATTTTAATATTTAATATTTTATATATAAATATATTATATATTTATACAATATAAATATAAAGTATAAAATATTTTATCATATATAGTATATAACATGATATAATATTTTATAATATTAAAATATTTTAAAATATTTATATTTTATAATATATATTATATATTATAAAATACATAATAAATACATATAATTATATATATAAATATATATATTTTTGAATCTGTGACTTTGTTTTTTGTTTGATTTGAAAAATATTGATTATTTTAATATTTAATATTATATATATTATATTTATATTATAAATATAATATATATATTTTATAGGCTATTTTATACATATCATATAATGCTTCTGCACATTCTCTGACCCAATTCTGGGAATCCATTGACACATACTATTTTCCTCTAGGATCTGTATGTGTTTTATAGCATTTTAAAATAATTTTTAATCTCTATTTTCTTACATTGGTTCATTTTGGATTGATTTATTAATATTCCTTCCAGTACACTAACCATTTCTTCCACTGAGTCATATTCATTTTTAAACCCACCTATTGAATTGTTAATTTCACTTACTGAATTTTTTAGTTTATGAATTTCTATTGACCCTTTTTCATAAATCTAGGTCTCTGGTATCTCTCCATGTTTTAAAATTAATATTTAAAACAAACTTTCTATTGAACTGTAGGTCTGTTCTTCTTCTTTTTAAAAATTTTTTTTAAGAACAAGATTTTCTTTTTAAGTAATCTCTACACCCAGGGGCTAGAACTCACAATCCTGAGATCAAGAGTCATGTATGCTCTACTGACTGAGCCAGCCAGGTGCCCAATTGTGGGTCTGTTCTATTTTTTCTTTTTTCTTTTGTTCTTATTTTTTGGCAAGCTGTAAGTTTTTATTGAATGACAGGATTGTAGGTGAAAAATTGTAGGAAATTTGAAAAACATCATCTTTGTTTAGAGAGTTTTTATTCTTTCTTCTAACATGGAGAGAGATTAGGGGCCTATGACTAATCCAAATTATAAGGCTGGGAAGAATTGGAGACAGTTTTAGTTTTTATGATGATGGTTTATTTCTGGTTTCTCCCTATCCCTATCCCTAATCTTAACTCTAACCCTAATCTTAACCTTGAGATGTTTATGAGGGCATTTCCTCATTGGTAAGCCTGAATCCCAATTTTTGTCTCTCCAGAATCCTGTGATTATTAAACATTCTGCTTCAGTTCTCAGAGGCTTCACTCTTCTCAGCTTCCTAGTCTCTATCCATGCTCTGCTAATGAACTGAATATTGCCTTCAGAGAAAAGATAGCACACAGCATTGGTCTCACTTCTTTGTTTGACTTCATTGCAAATTCTTGAATCCTCAAGTCCTAGCTTTTCTTTCAATTCTGAACTTCAGTTTTTGTTTCTAAGTCCCTTGAGACTGCCACCGTCTTTACTCAGCAGCTGTTTTCTGCTCAGCTTTCTGATTCAGTTCCTCAGCCTCTTGCTCTGTACCAGGTACAAATAGGAAAATGCTTTCTGGGGAAAAGAAGTGTTGAGTCCACCTCAATGAATTTCCTTCTCAGGGATCTTGGCCTCTTAAGTCCTGGCTGTCTTGATAGGTCTTTGATGACTTCAAACATTTCTTTGATAATCCTGCCTTTTGAGTTTTTCTCAGCAGGAGGTTTAGAATGTTATAAACCAGTCCATCAGGAAGTTCTACCTCTCTGTCTCTCTCTCATAATTTTAAAACTCTGTATTAAAAACAAAAAACAAAACAAAACAAAAAAAACTCTGTATTTAAAAAGAAAATTTAAGGGTGACTGACTGGCTCAGTCAGTAGAGCATGCGACTTTTGATCTCCACATTATGAGTTCTAACCCCATGTTGGGATAGAGACTACTAAAAAAATTAAGAGATTAAAAAAATAAGAAGAAAATTTATAATGTAGAAAATTTTTCTTCTTGATATGATTATGTCTGTTTGAGGGTCTGTATTTGATAAAAGAACATGAGAGTGTGATTTGTCTGAAGTCATTAATTCATCTAATTAATGACAGAAATAGTGTTAGAATCCAGTGCATTGTTCTTTGCTTCACAAATCAGTCCACTGCCTGATTTAACTTGTTTGCTTTTAATTTAGTTAAGGTCTTCAAATATTTGGAATCACTAAAGAGATAAATGAATTGCCCCATTTTTTAGCTAATTGATCTGTATTTTTATTACTTTTCTCTCAGTTACATTCTCTCAATAATGTATATATATTTTTCCTCCCCATTTTTTTCCTTTATGTGCATCTGTCAAGTCTTAAAAGATTGGTAAGGGTAGAGTTTATACTACTTGCTAACCCATGTCTTTACCTCATTGGATTGCCCACCTTGTGAGGCAAACAGAGCAGGTATAATTATATTTATTTGGCTGGTGAGCCAAATTAGTCTCAGAGAGGTGACACAGTTTTGTGAAGTTAGAAGAGCCTGTACTAAAATCTGATCCTCTTGCTTGAGTGTTTTTTTCCACCACTACTAAAGCAGATGGCAACTCATTAAGCTTCGTGGAAATCATGAGATGGCAGGACTGGAAGGCAACTCAATGATAATGTAGTACCATTCTGTCAATTTGCAAAGAGAAAACTGAGACCACAGAGGTGAAATAGCTTCCTCAAAGTCACATTGCTAGGAGGTCACTGCATTGGTACTAGAATTCAAGCCCCAGATTTATTCTTTTACTTTTGATGGTAGGAAGAAAGCCAAACTAGAACAGAGAGGACAATGTAGAGAAAAATTTTAAAAGCACCATGTAGAATTAATAGGGTAGAATAGCAGGATGTTTAAAGTAATAAATAAATTGATTCAAGAGCTTTACTTAGGTACAAAGCAGTAACGCTGAGCACCAAAGATAACTAAACGTAGGACCATATGGTGAAGGAAGGCTGTTGGCTTTCCATTTACCTGCCAGTTCATAGTCAAATAACACAGGAGCGTTTCTAAGGACCTTTCAGTCTTGAGATTATTAGATCTCTCAGATTGATTATATAATAGAAAAGCTTATGAATTCCTCTCTTCTTTTAAAAATTGCTCATGACAATACAAAGTAAAGTTCTAAAGGTATGTTGCTTAAACAAGTAATTTGCATACCAATAAATAAATATTTGTTACTCTGGTTTTTATATTCATCATTGTACTGCCAAGTCATTTTAACAACTGTTATGTAATTATAAGGAAATCAGAATATTTGCCAATATACCTTATAAATTCAGAACCAAATTTCCTTTTTACTTATTTGGTCAAAAAGACCAAATATAGTTCACATTTTTAAAGGTATATAAAAAGTTTGACTATTTTTGTAAGCCTATATCCCTTTTTTTAAATTACTTGTTTTGTCAGTTAATATTTAAGTCCTTTGTGAATTTAAATTTCTAACAGAGGGATAACTTTGATTCCAAAGAAGAACATTTTGGGGGGTAGTAATAATATATTTTTATATTAAAGTATGTTTTCTTTAATATGTTTTATATTAAAGAATCAGAAATAGACTATAAACTCCCAAGGGCATTGTTTGTTCATTTTTCTACTCCTTCACATGCTCATCTGATTTTTGTCACTTAAGAACCTTCATTATACCTAGTTGGCCTTTATAATGACATTTTCAACATTAGGGAACATTCTCTTTGCTTTTCTTGCATATTGATTTTTAGTCCCAGAGCAAATACACTCAGTCTTTTCTTGATCCAAGAGAGCAATTTTCTAGCCATTCTTTTTAAAATCTCTCCTGCTGAGAAGTGTCTCTTTCTAGCCGTTATGGCATTAATTATTTATAATTTTAAATACATTGCTTATTAACCATTTTGATCGATATGACAGCACAAAAGCTATAGAGTACTTGAACCACACTCAAAAAGCAAGAGTTGCTAGATGGTATAAAGGCATACTAATACTTATTAAGTATTAGGTGCCAAATCTATTCTGGATACTTTCATATATAATAGAATATGTTCTTTACTCTTACCATAGAGTCTAAGGAAAATATGATCAGTTCTACTTGAAAAATTAGAAAACAGATTTAGAGTAAGTAGCCATTGCTTATGCAATAGTAAAATTTGGTATTAGAATTTGAACTTTGGTCTAAGTTCTCCCCCACACCTCTCTACAACTCCAGACTATAAAAGTATTCAATCATCTTATACACCTCCTTCTAACAGTCATCATATTATTTTTTCAATGCCTCTACTCCTTGCTGGAATAAGAGCAAATATGTGTTTTTTTAGATTTTGTACTCATAGTCCTTAACATAATGCTTGGCACAGTTAAACCTATATACAATTTATAAGATGAGTGAATTGATGGATTAATGAATGAATCTAGATTTTTTAATGACTATACTGCATTTTATGGGAAAATTTATATGGTATGTATATTTACAAATTTGGGTAATTTGATAAGTTTTCAAGCAGAGTTTTTGGGAATGTCAATGGTCTACTTTCTTGCAGGGTTAGAAATATATATTCGTGGTACTGCGAATATATATTTCTTCCAGTAGAATTAAGTGAATATTTTGGTAAGAAGTGAGAGTTATCTATCATTGTGTCATATTAGCCAGTTGAAATTTTGACGTATTATTGACAGGCCAGAAACAGCCTTCTTCATTTACCTGCAAAATGTGGAAATAATATGAACTTAATGCATCTGCATTGTTTAAGAAGCGTGACAGCGCTCCAAACGTGATGACTTTGAAATCTCTGTTGTTCTTCATGGTGCACTGGTGCTTGGCTGCCTCACTTAATCATTGTGGCATTAATGATGGCACTAGTGGCTTGAGGCCTTAACTGGGTACTTGGGGCCAGCTACACAGTAAATGGGAAAAATGTTAATGCTGACCAAACAGAGGTTGAATGCCTGCTAAACTAAAAGCTTATTGGGATAAGCAGAACAAACATGAATATGTTTTAGACTTTTAGACATGATTGAAATGCAGATGAAATTTGAGTGATGATGAGGTTTGATATAAAAATGTTATTAGGGACATAATAAATCACATTTCATATGAGCCTATTGTTTGTTAAACACCTTTAATTCATTCTTACGGTTTTCTCTGAGAGCAGGGCTCACAAACACGTTTGAATGAAATGTTTGAAACGTTCAGTGAGGGGAATGGAATGAGAAGGCTTTGGAAATAACTTCTTGTGCTTGTTCCTCTTTCTACTTTTTTGGGTAGTAGAGAAACTTGGAGCTGGTCTAACATTCTTTTGGTGTGGGTACTTTTTTTTTTATTAATTTTTTATTTTTTATAAACATATATTTTTATCCCCAGGGGTACAGGTCTGTGAATCACCAGGTTTACACCCTTCACAGCACTCACCCAAGAACATACCGGTGTGGGTACTTTTGACTCTGGAAAGTATGAGGGTAGAGATAAGGACTAAAGAAAGGAAAGGCAAAGGTTTATTCTTCAGGCCTGCTGGTTTAGGAAAAGATTTTTGATATTTTCTTTTGTGTGATCCAGCCCAGGCGACAGAGTAAGAGAGCAGATAGGAATTTAGGAGAGACCTCTATTGGGAATGCTTTTAAATGTGCATTTTAATTCCTTCTCTGTTCTTAATAAAGACTTCATGAATTTTTACCCTTAGTCCAGAAGATGTATATGTGCATTGTGTGTGTGTGTGTGTGTGTGTGTGTGTGTGTGTGTGAATGTGTGTGATGACACAGTGGATTACTTCTCTCTTCCTGGGAAAAATGGAGTTGCTGAAAGATCCTCTATATCTGTCAGAACTTAAACATTGTGTGCATCAGTAATTGGAAAAACAGGGTATCTAGCCAGGCAAGGGGAACTCCTAACAATTCCTGATGGGTAGAGGTTCCACCATAGCTGTTTCACACTAGGTGAATTATTAGAAAGGTGATGAGAAGTCTGGCAGTATGTTAGATATTATTCAGTTAATAATATCCAATATTATATTATTAATATATTTTTTGCCTTTTTATAATCTGTTGTTTTACTATAATCCTTTGATATAACTAATTTTATTCTAATTATATTTCCCACATCTTTTTCCCCCCTTAAGTTCTTGATTACAAACATTAAGTCTCTTTGCATAGTGTGAAGCCTTTGCAGAAACTGTCTAAACTCTGGGTATTTGGTAGGTGCTTAAACTACTGATGGTGACAGTTCTTACTTAAGAATACTAGCTTAAAACAAAACATAAAAGAATACCATATAAACCAAATATAAGAATTTCTTCTTATATTGTCCAATACTTCATGTCATAAGAAAGTACTGGTAGTACTTTTGCAATGAATCATGTATCACAACTAAGTATTTTGGGCAGTTTTGACCATTATCCCATGTTCATGGAGAACATGGTGGCATATTGTGAGTATAAACAAGAGATGCTGCTAAATATCCTGTAATGCACAACTATCCCCTGAAACAAACAACTGAAATGTCAGTAGTGCTCAGGTTGATAAATTTTGATCTAATCATCCAACAAATACTTGTGGCCAGTTTTCCATGTTGTAGACATAGTGCTAGGTCCTAGAGTTAGTGCAATCAGCATAGCAAATGTATCTCTACACTTACAGAAATACATTACATTTAGGAAAACACATGTCAAACACACAATACTGCCAAATGGTACTATAATTCCTCTTCTTAAGGAGGGATATGAGCTTGGTTCTAGGATATGATATGATTGATACTGGGGGTCTGGCAATAATTTAACTCATGGCAGCATTGATGCTGCAAATCCTGAATGCCTAAATCTATTAACTTTCTACATGTGCTCAGTCTTCAACAGCTGGTGATGCGGAGGATTGAAAGGGGGTGAACCAACATGATCTCTTATTTAGAAGTGTCACAAGATAGTCATAGGTAAAGATCACTGTACACAAAATACTTAAAGAACAAAGCTACTATATGTACTCATATCATTGTAGTACAGGGTCATTGAATTTTAATGCTAATCATAGTAGCTTAACTTCTTTATTTAGTTCTACTGGTTAAGAGGAAGATCTTTAGGAATCATCAAAGTAACAACAAAGAGAATGAAAAAGCATTATTCATTTTTCTATTTCTCCTTAGACTGTTGTCTTTGTTTATGCATTTTACATGTAATTCTCATTTTAATATGCAAGCTCTTTTTTTATCCTTATTTTCTCCCATATAAGTCTGGTTTCTATTTTGTTTGACTATTCATACATACCACTTTTAATGGCTTCATTAAATCCTACTTATAGATGAACTCTAATTTCTATAAAACCTTTTCCCTAATGATAAACATTTATAACCTCTTTATTTTTACAGATGACAAAACTGAAGCCTAAGATGTTGCATGGTTTAACTCAATAATTACAGGGTAACAGATACTGCCCATTGGTTTGAAAAATTGGTATATAATTAATATAGAAAAATCTTAAGGTTGTTTCTCACATTTCTCTAGAATCTGTAGAGCAGAAAAGGCAATGTGTGATTGCAGATTCCGAAGGAGTCTCTATCTCTGGTCAACTTCATATTAGTTAGAGCAGTAGTGTCCGTTATAATAAGTGACCTTCTCCCCCACCCCCATCCTTCCTTTAATTTGGTGGAATTTCCTGGGTACTTCTTGTGTTGCATATAGAACATAACAATTTTTTAGGGTTTTAACCTTGTGGTTTGGATATTGAAAGAAAGATAATATTGTAGGGGATGATTAAGAGGAGAAAGACTGCTAGTTTTCTCATTATCATTCATTAATCATGGAATCTAGTCATTTTTAGTCTGACAGTTTGACAATGGGTGCTTTTGTATTGCGAAAGCAAAAAATAATTGCTTTGTGTCATGTATTAAAGGTCGAAAAAGGGTATAGCTTTATGAAAAGTGAGAAAACACTATCAAAGCTGAGAAAACTATCATCAGTCTCTAGTAAAATAAATTAGTAGACTATTAGCAAGGTAACTTTTGCACGTTTCACTCACTATGAATTAAAGATAGAAGAGGAATCTCTAAGGCAACAAGGAAGGAATGCTCATGGAGTCAATAGTTAAATATCTCACTTAGTGGAAACTCCATTTTCACCTACTAATAATCAGAATGCCTTTCAATTAGAGGAGAAATGTCTGTTTGACTCTTACTGGTGATTTTTTTTGCAAAACTATACTTAGGACATGTATTTAAGACATGTAGATATTGCCATAAGGCATTCTTATTTTTTCATTTGGTTTTCATAGCCCAATATTAAAAGCAGATGACTTTTTCTCTCTTTTAAAATAATTTATGTACAGAGTTTTGTGCTTCCATCTACAAAGCACTTCCACAGAGACTTATCCCAGTTATTTCTTTTAGAACTCTGAGGGATGAGTAACCTTGTTCCCATTTTGCAGATGAGAATATAGATCCTCAGGGAAACTATGCAATGCGTTCTATTCTAGATCACATAGCTAAGAAGGAGTCCAAGTATTCATTGGGGTTAAATCTCATTCCCAAAAGCCATGAGGTCAGAATTAGCATGCCTCAACCTAAAAAGGTCAAGTTGATCATTCTGTAGTAAAATCACTCTTTCTGTATACCCCTGGATTTGAGGGTTGTTTTTTTTTAAAGATTTTATTTATTTATTTATTTGACAGACAGAGATCACAAGTAGGCAGAGAGGCAGGCAGAGAGAGAGAGAGGATAAAGCAGGCTCCCTGCCGAGCAGAGATCCCGACGAGGGCTCGATCCCAGGACCCTGAGATCATGACCTGAGCCGAAGGCAGAGGCTTTAACCCACTGAGACACCCAGGCGACCCTGGATTTGAGTTTTTAAGGAAGTTTTAAAATCAAACTATTTTGCTTTTATTTGTTAGCCTTTTGTTATACTTGGATTTCACAGTGTTTACTATGAGAAGTATTATGGGCATGATATGTCTATTGTACTGATGAAAAGCCCAAGGGACTCAGTGAAGAAACTAAAGATACTCCGTGAGATATTGGGATAGCAAATACTTGGCAAATATAGTCTTAATGTAATTAGTTTCTTTTTTTGAAACAGTGATCCCTCTGATGGCAAAAATACAGAAATTACAGATTTGGGAGGAAATTATAAAAAAAAATTTAAAAATCAGTTATAATTCTGCCCCTGAGAAGTAATTATTGCTATATTTAGTGTCTTATATTCTAGCATATTCTATGGAAAAATGTCCAAAGAGATAATAAATTTGGAAAATTAAAACAAGCAAACAAAAAGAATATACTTCTTTACTATAGAATATCTCAGGGCATTTAATATGCTAAGATGCACTGTGAGTCTCTAAGAGAAAGAAATAACATTCAGGTTTTTGAATTCTGCATATATAGGATGGAGTAGAAGAGTTAAGAATTTAGAGTGATTGGAATGCAACTTGGTGCACATAAGCTATGTGAAGGTTAATGAAATAATGGATGCTGATATGGTGGGCAAAAGCAAGCCATCTATAAACTGAAAAACAATGGGCATTTTGGGGGTTTTCTTCTTTGAGGTAAGAACTGTGGCAGTTTTCTTTAAATTGATTTCCTAGTTTTAAACTTACTCTGTGAAATAATGTCCCCATCTCATAGGTGATGAAATTGTTTCTTGCAGTCAAAATGTCCTTCTTATAAGTCAGTCAGAGAAAGACAACTATCATAGGCTCTCCCTGATATGAGGAAGTGGAGATGCAACGTGGGGGTTTTGGGGGTAGGAAAAGAATAAATGAAACAAGATGGGATCAGGAGGGAGACAAACCATAAGAGACTCTTAATCTCACAAAACAAACTGAGGGCGGCCGGTGGGGAGGGGGTAGGGAGAGGGTGGTAGGGTTCTAGACATTGGGGAGGGTATGTCCTAAGGTGAGTGCTGTGAAGTGTGTAAACCTGGCAATTCATAGACCTGTACCCTTGGGGCTAATAATACATTATATGTTTATAAAAAAATTAAAAAATTTTAAAAATGTCCCTTTTGAAGGATTATATTGGGAATAGTCTTCCAGATTAACAGAGCAAAAGGTAAAAATATAAAATTCAATAGTCATGGTATGGCATATTTTCATTATAAATTCTTTCCCTTACTAGTAAAGGAACCCTGATCATTTGCCTCATCTGAAAGGTTTCTAGGCTCTTCTCTTATTGCCACATCTATGCTCAAATTTATCTAATTGTGATTCTTATATCAGAATATAGCATTAAATTGCTTGGATTTAGTAAGTAAGGAGTGCTGTGGGGCAGCAGTCCATATACTGCTAAGGGAGCTCTACCCTCAAAACCCCTTCTCTTTGGTACATACCCAGCTTTCGGCTAGGAGCTAATTTCTTTTTTAACATAGTAGGAATTAGGTTGCACTTTGCTAAATTCTCTTTGAGAACATTTGAGCTGAAGCTGTCAAACTATCAAGATGCAGAAAGGGGTTTATTGGAGTTATCAGATGTAGGAAGCCGGGGGGCTATGAGAGGTAAGTTCTGGGGTTGAAGTCTGACTCTTTACCAGGCCTGAGCCTCAGGGAAGCCAAATTAAGCCTGCAGGTCTAGGCTTACCAAGCTTTCACTGCTATCATTTGCTTCATTTGGGGACATATTTTCTAGTGACATATTGGATCCTTTCTCTGCCAACTAGTGATAATGATATTTAAAATCCTGTAGAGAATAACAGACATCTCTAGAGAAGTGGTCCTTTTCTACCAAAATGTCTTGCCTTCTGGAATTGTTGAAAAGAGTCCTCATATTTCTTCTTCCCTTTGAAAAATTGAGACTATCCACAGTGCTAACCTCATTTGAACTTAAAAGTAGGCTTATGTTTTTGCACTTTTATTGTGGGTTTAAAACCTTGTGTTTTTTTTTTTTTAACATGTTTTACTTTTCAAATTCAGCTTAATTATTTTCAAGCAAGTGTGATAATGAAAGATTAAGCTGATATGTATTGGAGGCGTAACTTTGGTTTGTTTTTGATGCTTTGTTGCTCTAGCCTTCCTATTACCCCTCCTTTTAAAAAAGATATTATAACATAATAATAAAAATTTAGGAAAGCAGAAGAGGAGGATCATTTATAATTTCACTACTATAATAATAAATCTATTTTCAGTTTTGCAGATTCCCATCTGTTGGTCTCTGAGGGGAGCCAATAAATGACATTCTACTTTTCTGCCTGGGCTTTGAATAATTTGAGAAAACAAAAGAGTGGCAGATGGAGCCAAAATATTACCTTTATTACTGATTAAGCCCACGTTGGAATATGGAGCTTATTTTGAGAGCCAAATGATCTGGTAACTAAACCTTGGAATTAAGCAGACTCCTTCCCCATGATACTTTCTTCCCATTTGCACCAGAAATGACCCATGCCTGAACTCAGTAGTGACAAAGATTGTACTCTTTGGGGAGAGGTAATTTCTGGGGCTCATTTGCTCCCCAAAGGAAGAAGGGTACAGGTGGGCCCACATGCCCCATTTACTTCTTACCAAAACTGATAAATAAGCCACCCTTCATAAAAATAGTAGTCTCCTTTAGATTACATTTTTTAAAAAGATTTTATGTATTTGTTTGACAGATGAAGAAAGACAGACAGAGAGAGAGAGAGAGAGAGCACAAGCAGGGGGAGCAGTAGAGTGAGAAGGAGAAGCAGTCTCTCTGAGGCAGAGCTTGATCCCAGGACCCTAGGGTCATGATCTAAGCCAAAGGCAGATGATTAACCACTGAGCCACCCAGGCACCCCTAGATTACATTTTTAAGAGAGATACTAAGAAATGGGCCTCCTGAAAAAAAGTATTTTTTTGTTCCTTAGAAAATATTAAGAAATGCTTACTCTGATGAACTGTACAATTTACTTTGTTGTTGAGTTCCTGGTTCATATACATGAGTTAGAGTAGCATTTTGAACTCAGCTTCTGTGGTGGTGACATTAGAATTGTGATTATATTCAGTGTACCCCCTCAGCAATGATTAGTTAATGAGCATCTGTTCTAGTACTCTGGGGTTCCAGCAAAGGGTTAAGACAATAATTCTGACCCAGGGAGCTTTCAGTTTAATCAGAGGAATAAGTATCATGCATAGGAAACTGTAGAGCCAATTATAATTGTGAAATTGTGCCCTGTATACAAGGTAGTCTCAAGACAGTTAACATTTACAAGTGCAACCTACTCACAAAAGTGTACATTATAAGGATAACTTGAATCCTCTTAAGTTTTAGGACAGGCGAATAATCTGTCTTCTAGGCAGTTATAGTAGGAGGAGGCAAAAAAGTTAATAGGCAGATATAATTCTATAAAGATGAAGAATAAGCAAGGGGGTACAGTAGCACAACATGAGGGACATCTAACACATTCTTGGGGTGTAAGAGAAATCTTTGTGGTGGATATTATATCTAATGAAAGCTTGAAAAAACAACTAAAAGCTACTCAGTGAAGCAGAGTCCTAGCGTGTGCATAGAGGTCAGGAGATAAAGAAGGCAAAGTTAATTTAGGAAACTGCAAATAATTTAGGATAATTCCAAGTACAATGCCTGGAATATGCTCAGTGTTCATTAAAAATATTCTGAATATAAAAAAAAATAACTTCCTCACTGAACTTTGAATTTGAAGTTGAAACATTATATACCAATGAGTAGGGAACTGGTAGAAGGAAGGAGAACAATATTGGAGAATACTAACAGAGAGGATAGAATATTCCTTTTCATTCTGTACTAAGACAATACTTTGTAATTTTTCACTAAGAACAGAACATTTAAAATCAGATTTGAAAAATTATTTTAAATGTATTTTATTAAAAGCAACTTGATTCTTTCTGACATTTTTAATGTAAAGGAATTATAAAGAAAGCTCCAGATTCTTTGTTGTGCTTAAGGTCTATAAACTGGAAGTTAAAGAACCATACATCTAAATAGCATTCTACATGCCTATAGTTCATTTTATTTTTAAAGTACTTTATTGTGGATCTTCTTTTCTTCTATTTATGATGATGTGAATTTCTTCTATTTATGATGATGTGAATCAATTTCCCTGTGGATTTTATTTTATACATTGATGGGTTAAACAGGTATGACAATAATCGCAATAATTATTTGGTGATGTTCTCCCATCTAAATCTCTCATGAGTAAATAATATTAAGGACAAAGATATAGAGATAGAAATAAAGATAGGGATAGAGAGAGAGAGCAAGAGAAAGAAAGAAGTTTATCTGTAACAGAATTATGTATAATGCTTACAATTGTGAATAACTTAAATGTCTAATAAGAAGGGAAAATTTAAATAAAGAAACCTATTAGGAATGAAGTCATTATATATAAAAAAAAAGAAATAAAGTCTTGTTGCAAAGACTGTAATAAAATAGAAAAGGGCCTGGTGATTCACAGACCTGTACCCCTGGGGATAAAAATATATGTTTATAAAAAATAAAAAATTATATTAAAAAAAAATAGAAAAGGGCTTATGAAGTGAGGGCAGGTTTTTAAAGAATATAAAAACATATATTTGATATTTTTCCATTCTACACAAAAGTTCTATGTATAGAAAACATTAAGGAAATATACTAAATATCAAGAATGGATAAAAATAGGGTTGAGCAGTGAGGATCTGATCAGTTATTTTCCTTCTTTTTTGTTTTCTGAAATGTCTTCAATAAAAACCTACCATAGTATTATTTGAAGCATGCACATTTTTTCTTTTGGTTTTTATTTAAATTCCAGTTAGTCGGGGCGCCTGGGTGGCTAGTTGGTTCAGCGACTGCCTTTGGCTCAGGTCATGATCCTGGAGTCCTGGGATTGAGCCCCGCATTGGGCTCCTTGCTTGGCAGGCAGTCTGCTTCTCCTGCTGACCTCTCTCCTCTCATGCTCTCTCTCTCTCTCTCTCTCTAATAAATAAATAAAATCTATAAATTCCAGTTAGTTACCTTCCAGTGTAATATTATTTTCAGGTATACAATTTGGTGATTCAACAGTTTCATATATCACCCACTGTTCATCATGATAGGTGTGCTCCTTAATCCCCATTACCTGTGTCATCCATTCCACCCCTCATCCCCCATAACTATCAGTTTGTTCTCTATAGTTAAGAGTCTGTTTTTTGGTTTGCCTTTATCCCTTTTTTCCCCCTTTCCTCATTTGTTTGTTTCTTAAATTCTACATATGAGTGAAATCATATGGTGTTTTTCTTTGACTACTTAGTTTGCTTAGCATAATACTCTCTAGCTCCATCCATGTTGTTGCAAATGGCAAGATTTCATTATTTATGGCTGAGTAATATTCCATTGTATATCATGTATTGTATATACAATATCCCGTTGTATATATTGTATATCACCTCTTCTTTATCCATTCACCAGTCAATGGACACCTCTGCGTTTCCATAATTTGGCCGCTATAAATAATGCTGCTACAAACATCTAGGTGCATGTTTCCCTTTGAATTAGTATTTTTATATTCTTTGGGTAAATACCTAGTAGTGCAATTACTGAGTTGTAGGCTAGTTCTACTTTTAACATTTTGAGGAATCCTCATACTGTTTTACTGAGTGGCTGTACCAGTTTGCATTCCACCAATAGTGCATGAGAGTTCCCCTTTACCACAACTTTGACAATATCTGTTGAAAATGTTGATTTTCACCATTCTGACAGGTGTGAGCTCTGTCGCGGCCGGTGCGACAAATCAACCAGGAATATGAGGGTAAGAGGATGGTGAAAAGAACTTAGGAGACAAAGAGATGGGGGCGGGCACCTGGGTGGCTCAGTGGGTTAGGCCTCTACCTTTGGCTCAGGTCATAGTCCCAGGGTCCTGGGATCAAGCCCCACATCGGGCCCTCTGCTCAGCAGGGAGCCTGCTTCCTCCTCTCTCTCTGCCTGCTTCTCTGTGATCTCCATCTGTCAAATAAGTGAATAAAATCTTAAAAAAAAAAGAGATGGGGGCAGGAGGAGCACCGAGGAGGATGTCCAACAGTGCTAAGTTTATTCAAAGCACTAAGGCCATATATATAGTGATAGGAGAAGCAATATACCTGTGCCTAGTTAAACAACCACGAGTTCCCATAATAAGTTTCACATTTAACTATAAGCAGACCTCGTGACGCCAAACGGCTGATGCCAGTACAATTGTTCTGTATTGATACGGCAAACCTGAAAGTAATTTATGAGCAGTACCAGGGCAGCAAGGACCAGCAATGAACTTTTGACCCCAACCGAATTGTTCTCATTTGTTTAGCAAGCATGTGGGAAGTCTCGTAGGCGAGCGCACAACACATAGCACAGACCCTTTCTCAGTGCTACTCAACTTTTCTGCCTAAACCTTTTGTTAGGTTATTCGGACTTTAAAGGAGACACAAGTCAGGGCCTGGTTTGGGCCTTGTCTCAAGCCTTGTTGCGGCCTCCCACAGAGCTCATATCTCATTGTAGTTTTGAATCTTAGTTCCCTGAAGGTGAGTGATGTTGAGCATCTTTTCATGTGTCTATTGGCCATCTGTCTGTCTTTTTGGAAAAATGTCTATACATGTCTTCTGCCCATTTTTAGTTGGATTATTCATTTTTTGGGTGTTGAGTTTTAGAAGCATGTAAACTTTTTATTTTATTATTTATTTATTTATTTATTTGACAGAGAGAAAGAGAGAGAGAGATCACAAGTAGGCAGAGAGGCAGGCAGAGTGGGACAGGGAAGCAGGTTCCCTGCTGAGCAGACAGCCTGATGCGGGGCTCAGTCCCAGGACGCTTGAGAACATGACTTGAGCCGAAGGTAGAGGCTTAACCCACTGAGCCACCTAGGTGCCCATAGAAGTATGTAAACTTTTAATCAACTTTGAATCTATCCTTTAAACTACTTAGTAATCTAATTGGGGTGATAAGACATTTACATACCAAAAGGTATTTAAATATACAGTACATGACAGATTTCTTAAAAGAGTATAGGCAGCCCTTTGACTTTACTCTTTACCTTATTAATAAAAAAGTCATAAAATAGGTATAGTTTATAAGTACTCCATGTGTGTTAAGCATTTTGCCTAGAGATTCTTATTTGTCTTATTTAATTTTTTGTCCGTTCTTCTTGTATGATACTATGGCATTTGTCAGAGAGGGAAGTCCCTCACTTACTAGCTATGTAACCTTAAATGGATCACTTAACCCATTTAAAGCTTTAGTTTCCACTGGAACAGAAAATTGGATTGCTATGAGGATTAATTGAGATAATCTATGTAAAGCAATTAGCATAGTGCCTAGTACAAAGTAAATTCTGAGTAAATATTAGTAACTTTTTTTAATATTAGTAACCTTTTTAAACAATAAAGTTTGAAGTTCCCAGAGCTTGGTCCTATTTTCTCTTTTCAACTTGTGCTTGTCTTAAGAAATCTCATTTATTTCACAGCCTTAAATACTAATAATGTGCCAACAATTCTTAAGCATCTGTGTTTAGCAGAGACCTATATCTGTTTTGAGTTTCAAACCCATATATCCATTGGCCTATTTGACTCAAACCTAACCTGCATCTAACTTAATTTTTGGTCTGACTCTCCCTCTTTCTGCCTTAGCCCATGAGACCTGTTCTTCCTTCAGGCCTCCTAGTGTTAGTAATTGGTACCTTTTATTTAAACGCTTATGTGAGAAACTGAGAATTTCTTTTCTTTTCCCTATCCCTAACATTCTATATTCAATTGATCACTGAATGTTGTTGATTCTACATTCAAATGTTCAGCTGAATATACATCCATTTTGCCCCCAACCTAATTGCCACAACTCTTCTACACATCAGCATCATCTTTCACTGAGACCATTTATTTATCTTTGAATCTGACTCTTCATTTCTGGTGTTATCCCTCTCAAATACATTTTCTCTGTGGCAGCCCAGAGTTATTTTTTAAAATGCAAAGCTGATTATGTCAGTCTTCTGCTTAAAACTCTCTGATGTTTTGTGTAATCCTCACAACAACCCCATGAAGTTGATGTGCCTTTTTGTATTTTATTTTTATGAATAAAATGAAGCTAAGAGTCAGAGTGCCATACTAAGTGTATTGCATTAGTGACAGTTAATCAGATAGGCTGATGGAGCAGAAACTTGGAAATATAAAATCCAGCAATGAAGAAGCACTTATTTTCATAATAAGTATCTTCTCACAAGGAAATCTAATCAGTTGCCACATCTCAAAGAGTTTGGCTCTTTTTTACATTTTATAGTACTTCTGCTACTGCACCATTGTCATACCAATAAAAACTATTTAAACCCTCAAAGTTCTACATAAAAGTATATTTAATTTTAGCAAGATAATATCAAGTAATTAAGAAACACTAGATAAAAGCAAAATAAATTAGGGATATAGAATTGCCTGGATAAAAAAGACAATCCCCTCCTCTGAAACGTATGCTATGAAGTCGAGAGGAAATACAATAGTTAAGACCCAAATCTGATAAGCCTTTTACTGCAGGAAAAGGGTGAGCAAGTTTTAAATTTTCTTTCTCTCTCTCAGTTCCTTTATGTATAAAATAGGAATAATAGTGGCACCTACTGAATTGTACTAACTAGGTTGCAGGCACTGTACTTAGGACTTATATAATCCTCTTAGCAAGTTTGTATGCTGATGAGAAAGATACAGTGGAGATTGAAAAGATAAGGATTAAATGAGTCAAAATATGTAAAGTACTTAAAGTAGTTTTGGCACCAGTACTTTTATATTTTCTGAGAGACAGGCTATATATTTGCTTCTTAGCAGCTATCAGTTACAAGATTCATTGTGTCCATAACACAGTAAGGTTGTGGAAGTTCACAAGGCAGAGCAATAGCTGTGAGATGTGTTGAATAAGCTTTATAGCTAGAAGTACCTGTCAGTTGCTACTCATATTATGAGATATTCCTCCCGAGAAAGCATCATTCTCTGGTCATCCTCTGAAATGCTTTTTTGACAAGATCATTGTATTGCAGAATTATCTCATGTCATGAATAGATATCCTGGTCTGAATCATACAGTCAAATGTGGCTTTTATTTCAGTATTGCAGTGAGCATAACATGACATTACATGGTGCACTGGGCAATGAAATAGGTATTTGTGTTATGTTTGAGTCATGTACATTTGTTTGTATTGTTTTAACCTTTTTGGGAGAATTTAATAATTCTTTTTGTCCTTGGTAGATTTCAAAGGGAAAATTCGACCCAGTTTTTGATAACTGACCTATTGTAGGGTTAGTTAGAATCTATGATTTTTTTTTTCCAAGTAAAATGACTCTAGAACTGCCTTAGAAACTGCAATGAATTTCTGAGCGACAAGGACACACAGTCATAGAGCACGTTTTTAAAATTTTTTTTCGTTTTTTTAAATTATTATGTTCGATTAGCCAGCATATAATACATCATTAGTTATTGAAGTAGTGCTCAACGATTCATTAGTTGCATATAACACCCAGTGCTCATCACCACACCTGTTCTCCTTAATCCCACAGAGCATAAAATCTTGTGGTAGAACTCCCATTCAGTTGCTTTTCCCCTTTCCCATCCCTTTCCTCAGGTGTTTCTGCAGCTTCCAAAGGAGGTAATTCACAGAAGTATTGTTCTTATTCTTTGAACTGTTAAACATTGCCAACGTGAATTAGACATCTGTGAGAATTCATTTGTTCAGCACTTACTGAGTGCCCACCAGGTTCCAGGCAGTGTGCTAGATGTTGGAGGTACAAAGTCAAATAAGTGTTACACACTCTCAAGGATTTTGCAGTATATTGATAAGATGAGATAAGTTCGGGTGATTAAGAAACCCACATATTTGTACTTTTTCCCATTTTCAGTACTCTTTGATATAACATTTTTTTCTTATGCTAAATTTATACATCATCGCCATCATCATCATTATCATGATTAACATTAATTTAGTCTTACAGTGTTGCAGATCTCATGCTTAGGGCTTTATTATGTGCATCGGTTTATTTAACCTTCTTAACAATTCCATGAGTTAGATGCAGTTAACATTCCCCTTATACAGGTAAAGAAACCAAGGCTTAGAAATGGCAACTGAGCTAAGTTTATACTATTAAAGAATGGTGGAAAAGGAATTAAAGCTTAAGATCTTGTTCATAATAACAATGTTATATTGCTTCATATTTGGATATAACTAGTAAAGAACTATTTTGTCATTTGTCTGGTGTTGATAAATTACCTAAACTGTATATTAGATACTGTAGATTAATTCTGAGAAGTGGCAAATTTGGGGGGAATCAGGATACTTGAGTGGAAATTGTTTAAAGATAAAAATGGGTCAATGGCTGTGGTTATTGAATTTCCCTAAAGCTTGAGGGGGAGGACCAATCATTAAAGAAAAAATTCCTGTACCAAGACCTCCCCCCTTGCTCTGAATAAACCAAAACATGACAGATAGCAGGCAAGGGGTTAACCAAAAATTCCAACAAGTTACAGCAAATGATATCAGACTGCTATTAGAATGTGAAATTATTATTAATTTCAAAATCACTCTGCAAGTGATTTTAAGAGTGATAAAGAAGACAGAAGACAAAAGTGTATTTATCTAAACTTATTTTTATAGTAATATTATGAAAACAAATAGTATTGAGTGTTAATTCCATACAATCCCCAGATGTCTTAGGGTGTGCTTGGCAAAAACAAATGCTGTTTTTTTTTTTTTTTTTTAATTGTATCAAGCTCTAATGTTTTAACCCAAAGGAAACACTAGACCCTGCATTGGTTTTCTAACCATCTGGCAAGTGCCTAATTTAATTGGACATTGTCCAAATAGGATCCACTACTTTTGTTCAACCTGAAACTTACAGAATAACAACACCCACTTTATAGAAACTCAACATAGTTCTCTCTTGGTTGTTTTCTTTAAATTTTTACCTCATTGACATGTTCCTCTTGAGGTATTAGGGAGATATTTTAAATTAATTAAAGCAACACTTAAAAGTAACACTGTCCCCAAGCAATAATTTGTGGGGTTTTTTTTAGGGGGGGGCTAAGTGAGGGATGCAGTAGTCCTAGATAATGAATAATTCAGAAGCACAATATAGGGAAATACACAAGTGAATATAAATCTTCATTCTTTCTTCTATTTAAATTTCTCAGAGCCTCCAGTTACCTTATTTCTTAACTGAACCTAGCAATACTTCGCTCACAACATTGTCGTGAGGCTTATATGAAATTATCTGTGGGGATATGTTCACACAGTCCAGAAATAGCTAGCAACTACTCTTTATACTAACTATAATATCTTTCTGTGAAAATGTTGTTTTTCTTCTATGACAAAAATTGGATTAAGTGAGTTCATATAAATTATCTCAAGGATTTTCAAAAAGATAAGATCCAATATTTCTGCAGCTCTGAATGTTCAGTGGGTATCACTTTTCTTTTCTTTTTCTTTGTTTTTTAAAGATTTTATTTATTTATTTGTCAGAGAAAGAGAGAGAGAGACAGAGAGTGAGAGCACAAGCAAGCAAAGTGGCAGGGAGAGGCAGAGAGAGAAGCAGTCTCCCCACTGAGCAAGGAGCCCAATGTGGGACTCAATCCCAGGACCCTGGGATCATGACCTGAGCCAAAGTCAACCGCTTAACCTGGTGAGCCACCCAGGTGTCCCTATCACTTTTTCTTTTTATGTGAAAAATGGATCTTTACTCTCCTTTATGATGTGGCTGACAGCTACCCTGGATTCCCAGGGTGTTCCAAGTGTGAAATGCATCAGAGGTCTGCAATCATCAAACCTCATGAGCATTCTTGTCCTTGAATATGCCTCTTTGTCATGAATACACACAAAATATTTACCTGCTTTGGCATATTTCACAGACAACCCAGATTCCTCTTTAGAGGAATTTAAATGAGAACCTAGAGTTTTTGTTTCATGTATGTTTGCTGTCTGAGAACAAACGACTCATTAAACAGATTATACCCAATATTCCACATACCCAGACATGACCCATATTATTGTTTGACATTTTCAGATCTATTACGTATTTAGCCAGAAATGTACGATCTATATTAATGAACAAGGTTAACATGTCTTTACTTATTTTAGAAACTCTTCTCCCTCTCCCCTAAATTTAGGTTAATTTTAAGATTCTCATATATTTTAAACTGGGTTAAAGTTATTTTTCCAAACTGCTTTTTGTCAGGAATGAATGAACTTCTTAAAATAAATGCCCAAAATAAAGCATTTTAATTTTAGCAGTTAAGGATGGATTTACGTTTTAAGATACCACCTCAATTATAACTTTTTCTGGATGTGTTGTTCAATAGTACCTGTAATAATAAAACCTAATGATAATAGTGCCCTGCTGTCATAATACTATTCTGAGGTCATGTCCACATTAAGCGAATCTTTTTCTGAAGCAGTGGCAAAGCACCCAACAAGGATCACCCCAATAAGTTGAAGTCAGCTGCCAGACCCTTATTTAATATCTATAACCCCCGTGTTAAGCATTTTAATCCCCAGTGTACAGAGGAGGGAACTGAGTCCCAGAACAGTTAAACTTTTGCTGGTGGTCAAATAAATGATGGAGCCAGTACTCAAATCCAGGTCTGCCTCACTACAAAGTCTGCTCATTTTCCACCACATCAGGATTCTGGAGATCTGGTGAAATACAATGGCTTATCCAATGAAGGCAAGGCAACAAAGACCAGGGGTTGGAGCATGCTAAATCTACCATGTGGGTTGATAGATAGTAACACAAACCTTTTCTCCTAGCTGTAAAAGGCTACTAAGATCTTCCAGAGTTGCTGGCAATCATGCACTCCTCTGCTTTCCTTTCAGCCTTTCATTTATTAGGAAATTCAGTGTTTACCACATGCCATATACTAGTTGAGTCCTAGGGGGTACTTCTATGAACAAACAGAAAAGCACCCTCATGGAGTTTATATTATTGTGGTCCTTCTCTCCTGTCCTGTCTCATGTCAGTATCTTACAGCTGATCGCTACTTCTGCCTCTTCAGAAAATGAAGTAGCTTGGTGCATCCTTCTGTTAGACTCCTGGTCCCTGTTGTAGACAATCAGAACAGAAAACCAGGGCAAAGTAGAGCATCTGTTTTATATAAGCCATGTAGAGAACAAAGAATGCCACCTCAACAAATTCTTTGCTGGAGAAGAAAGTTATTGCGCTGTACACAGAGTAGGCACAACATACTCTTTGAATAAATGAATGAATGAATAATAAATGCATGAGAATATTTATAGAAGTAGTTTTATGTAATGAAAACTGTACTTTGTTTCTGAAGTTGTTATTGGTTTTTATAAACATTTGTTTTTCTCCCTTTATGCTTTATGGTAGAACTTTATAGAAATACTTTATTTCTACATGTGGTCTGTCACTTGAAAAATAAAATATTTATAATTATCAATAGCTTACTTTTGATTGTTTACTGTGCTAGATACTTGTTAAGTGCTTCTTATATTATTTCATTTAATTAATTCACTCAGTCAGCAGGTATTTATTGAGATTATGCACTAGGCATCATCTTGTTCCAGGGATATGGCAGTGAACAGATAGAAATCTCTTGTGCTTTTATTCTGGTTGTCAGGAGTGGGAAGGCAGAACACAAGTAAGTAAAATATATAGTGTGAATGCTACAGAGAACAATAAAGCAAGGAAGAAGGTAGGAAGTACTTTCATGTGTGATTTAATGGATTAATGAAGAAAAACCTCATTCAGAGGGTAACATTTGGCTAATGACCTGAAGGAGGTGAGAGTCGTTCTTGTGGATATCAGAGAACATTCTAGGCAGCCTTTGCATTTCATGAGGACAAAAAGGATCATATCAAAAGAGGGCTTTCTGTTATTATTTATCTAGTGGTTAGTGCATTAAAGTTGAGATTTTGGCTTGAGGCCCAGAATTTTACCTGAACTCAAATACAGATGTATTACATGTAGAATTCCAGTGATAATAAATAAAGTCACGGGTAGCACAGAAAAATGAATGGATAACTAGAGATGGGGAGTCCTTACCAAATATACTGCAGGGGGTATTTCTACTTTAGCTTGAAAGTAGGAGTACGTTGAAAGGCAAAAAAAATTACCATTTAAGGTGGCTCCACAAAGAGGAACCAGAGGGTGCAAATCATGAGAAAGCACGGAAAAAACAAGAATGTATTGCTGTCAGCTCGGTTAACCTTTCCCCAGACACAATTCCTCTTTATGCTCAAGCAGACACTTAGGTTTTTACGAAAAACTCTCTCCAGTTCTTACTCTGGAGAATGAATTCCCTTAGTAATTCTCTCAGGACTCAGCTTCTTTTGTTTTCAAAATACCCGTTTCTGCCTTGGCTTTTTCTAATTAAAAATCCTCTTGGGGCGCCTGGGTGGCTCAGTGGGTTAAGCCACTGCCTTCGGCTCAGGTCATGATCTCAGGGTCCTGGGATCGAGTCCCGCATCAGGCTCTCTGCTCCACAGAGAGCCTGCTTCCTCCTCTCTCTCTCTGCCTGCCTCTCTGCCTACTTGTGATCTCTCTCTGTCAAATAAAAAAATAAAATCTTTAAAAAAAAAAAAAATCCTCTTTCTATTTCACGTTGGTGTATTATCTTTCACATTTACTCCACTTTTATTTGGTAATCAGGCTCCAGACTGTATACTTCAGTATAAGGACCTGAAAACTCTGATAATCATCTTCAGCTCTATACCTAAAACTAGGGATATCAAATAGTCTCAGGACTATATTATCTGGATCCCGTGACTTTCTCCTGGGCTTGAAGATGGAACGTTGAACTCCCTAAATCTTTCTCATGAGTTAGACTAAATCCTGTGAAGGTTAAAATCTCTCATGGAATGGGAATTAGAATTTCATGCCCCTGTAAAATATGTCTGATTTTTTGAGGAAAAAAAAAAAAGTCCTTATCACTTACCTACTGAGAAAAAAAAATAAAGACTCTTATATTTCAGTGAAATAATATGTCATAAAAACATCAGATCCTCATTTGCATTAAACTTATATTCTTATTGCCATATATTCCTCTCTCAAGTGGAACACCTCAAATGGTTTCCTTCTCTTTCTATGTTTCTGTGTTAGAGTATTGGGACCTGAGATTCACATTTATTAAATGACTTCTCTGAGGTGAGACAGTGATGAGTCTGAGTGGCTCCACTTGAGGACTTTCCTACTCCCCTATGCTGTGAATCTTTTATTAAAGTCTGAATTTCCACTTACAACTGTGTTTGAGGATAGTAACCAGAAAAAACAAGTGAAAAACAAAACAAAGCAAGCAATACTGTTGTTGGTTGGCAAAGGAATGGAGTTCAGAATGCCTTGTTTTAATCATGTGAAATCTTATGGAAATTGTCTCAGGTTTTATAAAGTTATTTTCTATTCTTTACCCTTCCAAGATGCTTTTATGGAATTTTTTTTCCCCTAGAATCCATTGTTTGAAATACAGTAAGGATCATGTTTCCCTTTATTTCCTGGGTCAGTGTCTCTGAGTATGAATGATTTTCAAAGGATATTCTTTTACAGTTTTAGCACAGTCTTCAGATGAAATCTTTTAATGAAAAACTTGCCTCTCATTGGAAAAGATTAAAATTTAGAGGAGCTGGATTTCTTTATAGTAATAAAATGGCTCACCTCAATTGTTGGTATATTTTATAATTTTATTCACAGCACAGTTACTGTTTGTCTGTTAGGGAATTTATACACTGAAATGCACATAAATAGTATTTAATTCTTTTTGTTGTTTTTGCATTTGCAAGATTGGGTATGATTTGCTTTCCATTTGGCTTGCAATGAGTGAAATTTAGAAAGCTTTCTTTTCTCAATTATTGGCATATTTGGTAGGGCACGCAATGTCAGATGCTCTCAAGGCATTAGAAATAGCCCTGTGAGAAGTTGAACCTGTGTAGGTTGTTGAGGTATCTCTACCACCCATCATTTTCTGAATTCAAGTCACTTCTGGCTACAATTCTTTAGAAGAGGCTGCCTCCTTCTGACTGTTTTTACTTGGTAATTTACACATCATGGGGTCCTCATCCACACACGTATTTTTTCCTTTTCATATTTATTTTCTCCAAACTCATTTTAAAAACACATTCAACATAGGTGGTTAAAACTGGAATTTGTTTTTCATCACTTAAGTGGCTAACTAATAGTAGTAACTGATGAAATTAATGCAATAATCTCATACCCTTTAAAAGATATTTACATTTTTGGAGAGATATCCCTGATAAAAGAATCTTAATATTTGGGGGAAATTATGTATAACCTGAGCAGCAGATAGTCATTGAGTATTGTTTTAATAGTAAATTCTCATTTGCCATATATTCATCCTTGAAACAAGATATTTCAAATGATTTTCCTCTTTTCAGAAGTCATAACTTAAAAGAAGATGGAACACTGCTTATAATATAGAAAAATTTTATCTAATGCTTCTCTCTTCATAGTTAAGGGAAAATACTCAGCATATACATAAAACATGGCAGGCAAACAAACAAAAAATGGGTGCAAATGGCTGATGGGCTGAAAAATTTTAAAGGATATTGTTTGCAAGAGTCTTCTGTGGAATCATCTGGATTATTACTGTTGGGACAAAAATGAATGAATACTGGTAAGGAAGTTAGGCTTTATTTCAACACTGGTAAACTTTGAAGGCATTTCTTAAAACTATTGAATTTCTGAAATCACATCTTATATTCAGAAATATATGTAGTTACAAGGATTGCTTCAAGTATTTTTCAGACATTAAAATATAAAGACTCCAATTCTAAATTATTTTAGTGAGACAAGAGTTTGGAGGTGAAGGGACTGAAGGAATAATACTAATCAGTTAATGGAAAGGTGTGATTATTTTTCTTAGTGACTATGGGTTTGTAGATGGATGAGATGTGTGGCAGAATTCCTAGCCTGCTATGGAGAGTGGAAGGAATGCCTGATAATAAGTATCTAACAAAAGCAAGGAAGCAGAAAACAGAAAAAAAACCAAAACCAAAAACAAATATAAAAATAGCAAATACTATTGAGAAAAATAAAGCTATCATATATGTTATCAAATTAATCTGGGTGGGTTGAGTATCCTCTGAAAAGATAGGCTAAAAAGTAAAACTTACTTATATACTTTTTACAAATAAACATATCTAAGACAAAATGCCAAAGTATCCCCTCCCTAACGAAAGTATGGGCAAATATATATCAGGCAAAAGCAAACTACATGGAAGCAGAGGAGGCAATATTAGGATCTGACCAGCTAGATTTCAGGGCCAAAGGGAGAAGCAAAATAAACCAAACTAAATAATGAAAAAGCCAAAAAATGGGCACCTGTGTAGCTCAGTCATTAAGCATCTGCCTATGACTAAATCATGATCCCAGAGTCCTGGGATGGAGTCCTGCATCAGGCTCCCTGCTCAGCAGGAAGTCTGCTTCTCTTTCTCTCATTCCCTGGCTTGTGTTCCCTCTCTCGCTATCTCTCTCTCTGTTGAATAAATAAAATCTTAAAAAAAAAAAAACCAAAGAAATATATAAAAACATTTGGACACTTGGAAATCACACTTTTTTAAATAGCCACTGTATATAAAAAAGAAACATCTGTAATGATGAATTGCCCAGAAATCAATAAAATGTACAATATTTCATATAGAAAATTATGGGTACAGCTAAAACTGTATTCAGAGGAAAAGTATAGGCAAAAATGCTTTTATTGTTAAAAAATAAAAATTGAGAATAACATGAAGTGAAACTGAAGAAACAAGGAAGCAAAAGGACCAATGACATGAATCAAAAGAAAATATGAGTAAAATTAATAGATATCAATACAAAGTATAATTAATCTAAGAAAAAAGTGAACAAAAATAATATATAATAAAATATAAATAATAGTAAAACTGAAATTTCTTGGGAAAATGTGTAACATGTAAAACTACTAGCAGATCCTAAAAGAGAATAATCACATATAGTATTAGGGACAAGAAAGGTGAAATAACCACATCGAAGTATATAGAGTAAAAAAAAAAGCCATTTCTGATTTTTAAACATTATTTATTTTTTTAAAAGATTATTTATTTATTTATTTATTTAAGAGCAAGCAAGTGAAAGAGAGAGAGAGCCCCTGAGTGAGGGAGGGGCAGAGAGAGAGAGAGCATCTCAAGCAGACTACCTGCTAAGCCCAAGCCGCTGCTAGGCTCTATTGCTGGGCTTTATTTTATCACCCTGAGATCCTGACCTGGGCTGAAATCATGTGTTGGGTGCTTAACTGACAGCTACCCAGGTGCCCGAGCCATTTCTGATTTTTAAAATATTGATGATAAACATGATGAAATGAAACATTTTGACTTTGATAAAAACTATTTACTTGAACACAGTGCAAACAATAGTAAAACTTTTAAAGCATTAACAGTAGAATCAGTAAAAAAAAAAAAAAAAAATAGTAAGTTGACCACTACCGTTACTATTAAACATAAGCATTGCCTTGATGATTCTAATAACTGGAGTAAGACATAATAATGGCATAAGCAGTATAACTTTTTCATAAAGTAGTAGGAAATTCAGCATTTTTCACAGGTGACACTACAGAATACTAAAAATATGAAGAAAAGTGAAGTAATACAGTGAAACTAGTGAGTTGGCTGTATGAAAGAGTCAGTAAAAATCAGTAAGAATGTAAAATCAAAATGAACAGGCAAAAAGAAAAAAAATACAATGTACTCTATTTACTGTCATGGTGAATTTGTGCAAAAGAAAAACAAGAAAACCCAAATGAGCAAACAAAAACTCTTTCACCATCCTGAGCCAAAAACGATCAAATGATCAAATATATATCAATAGCACAGTCACATGTTGGAGGAGTCCAATAAATTTTGGTAACTTGAATTTTATTTCTGATATTTCCTAATATTTAGTTTGCAACATCTCCTATTTAGACAATTCTGTTTTGTTTTGGAGCATCTCTAACAATTTAATAGACAACTTTTGTTTTACCATTGAGACAAAAAAATGTACTGAGGGTTAGAGTACTCCTATGTTTCTACCTCCTAATTGCCAGAGAAGAAATGTGAACACATTGTAGGATCTGTACTTTAAAAAAAAAAAAAAAAAAAAAAAAAAAAAAAAAAGATTTTATTTATTTATTTGAGAGAGAGAGAGTGAGAGAGAGCATGAGAGGAGAAGGTCAGAGGGAGAAGCAGACTCCCCATGAAACTGGGAGCCCTATGCTGGACTCGATCCTGGAACTCTGAGATCATGACCTGAGCTGATGGCAGTTGCTTAACCAACTGAGCCACTCAGATGCCCAGAGTTGTACTTTTTACCTGCAATATTAAATAGGCACAGATTCCTGCATTTTCAAATCATCTGTTAGTTTGACAGACATTACGAGGATCCTGACTTTAGCCATGACACTTCAAGATGGTGTTTCCTCAATATAAAGGTATTTCAGAATTGCCTTGGACTTCTTAAAAAATTAGTAGTAACTTGAGGCACTTGGGTGGCTCAGTTAGTTAAGAGTCTGACTCTTGGTTTTGGCTCAGGTCACCATCTCAGGGTCTTGAACTTGAGCCCTGCATGGACTTGGGCTCAGCAAAGAGTTTGCTTGAGATTCTCTGCCTCTCCCACTCCCTCTTCCCCTACTTGTGCACATGTGCTCTTTCTCTCTCAAATAAATAAGTAAAATCTTTAAAAAAATAATAGTGCTAGCTTGGTGAATTCTTAGTGAATGTTTATTGCTCTAATAAATTGGAACTTATTTGTACCTTAATATACTATTCCACTGACTCCCTGAGAATTTACAAACCTTTTAGGTGGGAAGACTAAACAGTAATACCTTCATATTACATTGTACCCTACATCTGGATGAAGAATAAGAAAAAATAAATATAAGACAACCTAATACTGTAAAATACTAGTGTTTACTAATAAAATTCTTTTTAATGTATGTATCACATGCTATTCAAATTGTATGCAATTTTGTATCCCAGCTTTTTACTAAATATACTCTTAGCAAAAAAAAAAAAAAATAATAATAATAATTAACATAAGATCACACTAGGAGTGGTATTTTATAATGTTTTGTTCATATATTTTTTATATCATAGACTTCTAAGTTAATAGCTCTATTGCTTTCTTTTAGGGGCAGCTACATACATATTATTTTATAATATGGACAAACTGAAATTTGGTCAACCATTTCTCTACTAATGAACATTTATATTATTTATAATGCTTTTCTATTTGAAATAATATTTTATTGAACATTCTTAAAATTGAAGCTCTGTGCTCAGAGACAAATATTTCATAAATCAGATTCCTAAGAGCAAAATTGGAATGTCAGAGTGTGCTTATTTTAAATACTAAAAGTTGCTGTCAGATTGTCTTTCCTTAAGACTTTAAAAATACATATTCCCACCAAAACTCTATAAAGTTTCATTTCTATACATTTCTCAGAGTGCTTAAATAGTATTATTTTTAAAATTTTGTTAAGTATGAGAAATAGTATCATGGTATTTTATTTGTATATTTTTTAAGATTTTATTTATTTATTTGTGAAAGAGAGCATGAACAGGGGGGAAGGTCAGAAAGAGAGGGAGAAGCGGGAGCCAGACAAGGGTTCTCAGGACCCTGGGATCATGACCCGACCCAAAGGCAGATACTTAACCAACTAAGCCACCCAGGTGTCCCAGGATCAAGTATTTTAATCTGTACATAGCCTTTTCTGTTTTTCTAAATTGTTCTTTTCTGTTTTGTCTTTTTCTTAGTAATAACAGGACTCTCCCTATTTTAGACCCTTTGGTCTCTACAAGTTTGATAAACATTTTCTTCCAGTTTAGTATTTACCATTTGATTTGGTTTTTGCTGCCTTTTAATTCAGAAAAATTTAACTTTTACATAGTCAACTATATAAACTCTATTTTTCCTTCTGGCTTCTGGTTGTTAAATTATGTTTAAAAAGGTATTCTGCTACGAGAGTTATAAAAAATATCTTCAGGTATATTTTCCAAAATTTTTATTATCTTATTAGTTGCATTTAGATCAGTAAGACACCTGCAATTTGTTTTTGTGTATAGTGTGAATTGAATATCTAATTTTACCCAATGCCAAATTGACAGCTCTTTGTTTCCAAAATATTTATTGAATAATCTATCTTTTTCCCTTTAAGGTGGAATGTTAGGAAGCAAACTGTAAGAGATTTTTAACTATAGAAAAGAAACTGAGGGTGATAGAGGGAGGTGCTTGAGCGATGGGCTAAATGCTTGATGGGCATTAAGGAGGTCACTTGTGATGAGCACAGTGTTCAATGTGAGTGATGAATCCCTAAATTTACACCTGAAACCAGTATTACACTATATGTTAACTAACTAGAATTTAAATAAAAATTTGAAAGAAAAAAAATAAAGTGGAATGTTACATCTATCATATGTTGAGTTCTGAGGTTTTTTTTTAACTAGTTCTCAGCTTTGTTCCATGGGTGTTTTTATTTCATATTAGTTTAATTAAGGTGACTTTTGAGAAAGATAAGAGGCAAAGCTTTCCTCTTTGTGTACTTTTACAGAATTCTTCTGCAGTTACCATAGAGTTATTCTTCTAATGAATTTTATTTTTTTTAAGATCTTATTTATTTATTTGACAGACAGAGATTACAAGTAGGCAGAGAGACAGGTAGAGAGATGGGGGAGGCAGGCTCCCCACCGAGCAAAGAGACCGATACAGGTCTCAATCCCAGAACCCTGGGATCATGACTTGAGCTGAAGGCCGAGGCCCAAACCCACTGAGCCACCCAGGCACTCCTCTTCTCATGAATTTTAAAATGATTTTGTCCAACATTTTTGTGATTCTAATTAGAATTACATTAACTTTTGGTATTAATAAAAATGTTAATATTATTTATATTAAATTGAAGATGATGGTTATTTTAATTAAATTAGTTGGTCTTGTATGTGTCCTTCAATAAAGTTTTATGATTTTTTTTCATTTAGAGGTACTGAAGTTCTTCAGTTGCTACTATTTTGTATCAAAGTAGTTTGGTGTCAGTTACAGCCATTAGCAACTATTAATAGATGAAGTTACCGTAGGCTTTTATGATCTCACATTTCATAGAGGAATGCTAACTCCAACAACACTTCTGTTTAACAAGAGTTCTGGTCAGGAACTGAGGCCAGATGTCAACAGTATCATGCATTCAGAATTGAAATAGCCATAGGAAAAAAAAATGTTTCTTTTGTTTATTTTTCTTCATGTTAAATGAATTTGCCAGTACTCCCTGTACACTCAAATGTACAAAAGATATCATACTACCATGGTGTGGTGGGTGTATGTATGTGTGTGTTTGCTACACATCGTAGAAAATCTGCCCACAATTACAGAATGCATTTAATTTTAAAATGCTTCACAATGGTCATTCATTCACAACTAAATATGGACTTACTCCGTTGAGGACAGGATAACTTTGATTGTTGCATCCACGTGAGTACTGTGGTAATCTCCAACCTAATAAATTCATGGAGTTCAGTGGGGATTATTTTTTTAATCAGTGGGATATTTTACTCCCTAATATTTTTATGTCTGTAGTTTCTGGTATGTAATTTATTGTTTTGACAGAATGGTCTTACTCCAGGGAAAGATTAATAGAAAATCCCTCTGAAGACAATTTGAGAGACCTGAAATTATGAAAACATGTGATGAAAGTCTAAAACAAGCCTTAGAATGAAATGTTTGTAGGGAAGACAGGGTTCCAAGAATAGGTAAATGGAACTAAAGCCAATGAATGGAGAGGTGTAGCAACAGACATAGGGACAAAAGAGCACTTATAAACCTCTAAGGTTTTCATTCTACCATAAGTGGCACTATTTCTGAATGTTTAAAGGCAGATGGTAGCTGTATAGACAAAGTGCAATGAAGACTCAAGGCAATTATTCATTTTCTTTGGGCTTCCGGAATGTGCTGTGGAGGGAAAAAGTTGTTTGGAGGCCCTGCATTATGCAAATTCCTTGTCTGTGCTGATTGAATTCTAAGAATTGCATAGTTTTCTACTTGACCCATGTTTTAATTGTTAACTCCAGCACTAATGAGATAGAAAAACACAGTTTCGATGCTATTTACCTTGAGGTTGTTTTGCACAGGATGTAATGTTTAAATTATTTTAAATATATAAAATCGTTTCAGATATATTGCCCATCCTGTGCTAGTTCCTGTTTCTTTGGTTGCTTGGCCTAGATTCTGATGCTGGGGAAGGGCTCTTCTCATCTTAAAAATGGCTTACCTTTGGTATACTTTGCAGTAGCTTTTATAAATCATCACATTTAATTTTCTCCATCAACCCAGGGAAATTAATAGGGCCTGTTAAATTACTGACAGCTTTCAGATGAAAAGAAGCTGAGACATGGCAAGGTCAAGAATCCAGTACATTTATATTAACTTCTAGAGGTGATAATTCCTCAGATGTCTCAAAGGAACAGGAACAAGGTAGTGTAGCCAAAGTTATGGGCTTCAGAGTGACATAGGTGTGCTAACTGGGCCTTCATCAGTTTACCAACCTAAACTCTATAAACTTCAATTTTATGTTTGTGAAATGAGCATAAAAATTATTAAAATGCACGGATTTAGTGAGGATGTAATTTAGTACCGATGAAGCACCTACCAAACTATCTTGATGCTCAATAAATGATTGGTATTATCAGTATATCTCTATCATAGCTATAGAATAGTAGAGAAACAAAGTGCATCTGTATCACACAGTTTGGGAATTGGAAGCATTTGCTCTGTTTCTCTGAATTGTCATGCAGTGGATTCCTCAAGGGTAGGAAACTATATTTATTTGTGTGTTTATTTTAACCTTTGTATTTTTTGTGCTCTATAATTATTTACTGTGTTAATAAAACTAAAATAGGTAAATTTTGAAGCAATTTTATCCAAGAAAATAGGTAGACAAAGTTAAACAGTTTTTTGTTTGGTGCGGTTTTTTGCTTCATTTCATTTTTTGCATTTTGCAGTTGTGCTCCAGAAAGACTTGATTTTGTCCTGGGTGGACTCCCTTACACAAAGTTTAAACAAGTAATTGTTACTTTGGTCTACAGTAAGAGTGTCAAAGGTTGGAAATTTAATTTTACATTTTTTTCATTTAACTCTGACAATAATGTACATGAAAGACTAAGGAAAAACCCAAGGACATATATAAATATGGGAGTTGAAGTATAGAAATCGAAGTATATGTCTTTGCATCAGCTTTCTACCTGATTTCATTCTCTTTTAAAATTTAAAACATGTCAGATAAAAACAATACATCTTCACCATAATACAACTAAAGAGGGTACCTTTTTTCCCTATCCAGATATAAACTGTTGATATATCATCAGTGACTTTGTATATCTATGTTTCTTTGTTTGCTTTTTATTTATTCATTTCATTTATTTATTTATTTATTCATTTATTTATTTATTATCTTATTTCATTTTTTATTTATTTTTAAGGACTTTATTTATTTATTTTTTATTTATTTGACAGAGATCACAAGTACACAGAGAAGCAGGCAGAGAGAGAGGGGGGATAGCAGTCTCCCTGCTGAGCAGAAAGCCCAGTGCAGGGCTTGATCCTAGGACCCCGAGACCATGACCTGAGCCAAAGGCAGAGGCTCAGCCAACTGAGCCACCCCAGCACCGCTGCTTTCATGGTCTTTTTAATAGATAATTTCTATATGCATGTCCTGTTTCACCATCATTATGAGAAGCAAAGGTTCTTATTAATTATCTGGACCTCACACCATAGCTACCTTTCTACCCTGAAAGAAAGCAGATCATGTTCTTTCAATTTTATTGTACTTCCTTTCATTAGTGTGATAGCTTTCAACTTTAGGAATATGGAAATTACATATTAAATAAGTAAGCATGTGTTACTGGTTTAGAGATTTAATTTCTATGTGCATGTCTTGTGCCAACCATCATTATGAGAAATGAAAATTTTGATAAATCATCTGGATCTCTGGAAGAGTCCCTCACACCTGTGCCAAATACATTTGTGTCATTAATCCATAAGAATGTCAATTCTATAAGAGAAATGGAGGCTCTGTTGTTTCTATGGTTAGTATTTCTAAATTCAGGAGATAACTGAAAACAAAAACAAAAACAAAAACAGTATATTCCAAAGTGTCCTGCACTCCCTTTGTTCAGTTTTTCGCTCGTGAATAGATGGTGATAATTCTAGAAGAGAGGGAAGAAGAGGCAGTTGGGGTGGATATATTCTTCAAGGGGAACTGTTTGTATCCTTATGGTGAGGATGGATATTGTGTATTGACAGCTCACGAGACAGTATTCTTCTCTCCTTTATCATGGTTGTTTGATTTTTGTTTTGTTCCAGTTATTTGATTACTTTAACTCCAGTTGGAATAATACTGTTATTCCCTTATCTGAGAGGCAACAAAATGTAATAGTACAGAGCAATGCTGTGGCGCAGCTTAGGGTTGGAAGCTTCTAGAGATGATCCTGGTATGCACTCTTTGTTAAGAACATTGGATTATTAAGTTTTAAGATGAGAGTGCCTAAAATTGGGTCAATTAGTTAAAATTCAGAATTTCTCTTAAACTTGACAGGCAAGAGGTCCTCGTTAATTTTATGGGACTAAATTTCAAAAAGGTAGTAGGGAAGAAAGTCGGATTACAGGGTAAAAAGAATAAAGAAAAAGTAAAGTAAAGAGAAGAAATGTAGTGTACTTCCTGAACAAGTTGTATGAGAAGGAAAAGAGAGAAACAGGTCTGTAACTGTAGCATTTGAGCCAAAAATCACCTCCAAGCAAACATTTTTGGAAAAGAGATAATTATTTTTAGACTACATAAAAAAATTCTGGTAGAGTTAAAGTGTTTACAGTATAGATCAGAGGGCAGCAAATTTTTTTCAGTAAAGTGCTGGATAATAAATATTTAAGGTTTTGCAGGCCATATGGTCTCTGATGACACGACTCAGTTCTGCTGTTGCAGCCTACAAGCAACCATAGACAATATGTAAACACATGGGCATGGCTATTTTCAATAAAATTTTATTTACACAAAGAGGCACCAAGCCAGATTTGATCAATGGGTCATAGTTCGCCAACTTCTGATAAGATGGAAGAGAAGAACTGAAGAGAATTAGGGGAGGGCATAAGGTGAGGCTGGCTATAGCTGGGCATTAGCTTTCCAGATCTGGGTGTGGTAATGGGAGAACATGATTAATGGCCTCAAGTTTTCTCATGGGAAGAGAGGGCTACATAGTTTGTGAAAATTGAGGCGTTAAAGAATATTATGGAAGAAGGAGGGTGGTAATGATACAGAAAAATTTTTGAGAGAAAGGAGAGAGGAAGTTGCTGTAGCACAGGACCCAACTGAGTGTGGAAACTATGACTACATGGAGCATATACTATTAGCATGAATATGTGGTTTCCTTTCCCACAGTACCTTCATGGAAAGAGAGCTGTAGTATTGATCTGGGGGTTTGGGTTTTGATGAGTGGGTACATGTGAAGGATTGGACTGAAAGGAATTGAAGATATGGCTGAGACTGTATTTCAAATAAACAGCCCTGAGGTTCAAGCTGGATAAAGAAAAGAAGATCAAAAGAGACGTGTAAACTGAGAGAAAACAGAGATTGAGGTGCTGCATATTAATCTCTGTGAGGGTGAAGAACAGGAGTTGAAAAAGGAATAAAGAACTGTTAAGAGATTGAGGTTTAAAATATATAACACAGTAAATGTTCAAAGGGTATTTTTTGATGATTACTGTATCGAGTAATGTTTACTGTGTGACCCTACAAAGAAATAGATGTGAAAAGAAAAAAATGTTATACCCAATCTCTTTCTATCATTTATTTCTATTCTAGAGTTTCTCTTATTAAGAATAGAAATCACTGATCTCTATCAATAAGATTAGGAATCACAAGAGTTGGGCTTTTGAAAAAATCAACAAAATTTATAAACTTTTCATATAGTGAGTGCTGTGAATTGTCTAAGACTGATGATTCACAAACCTGTACCCCTGAAGCAAATAATACATTATATGTTAATAAAAAAAATGTAGGGAGGACTCAAATAAATGAAATCAGAAATGAAGGAGGAAAAGTAACTAACACCACAGAAATACAAAGGAATATAAGAGAACATTACGAAAAACTATATGCCAACAAACTGGAACAACAACCTAGGAAAAAAATGGATAAATTCCAGAACTTCCAAAACTGAATCAGGAAGAAATATAAAATTTGAGCAGACCAGGTACTAGCAACCAACTTGAATCAGTAATCAATAAACTCCTGACTAACAAAAGTCCAGGACCAGATGGATTCACAGGTTAATTCTACCAAATATTTAAAGAACAATTGATACCTACTCTTTTCAAAACTATTCCCAAAATAGAAGAAGAAGGAAAGCTTCCAAATTCATTCTACAGGGCTAATGTTACCCTAATAGCAAAACCAGATAGAAACACAACAAAGAAAGAAAATTACAGGCCACTATCTTTTATGAATATAGATCCAAGAGTCATAAAAATATTGGCCAACTGAATTTAGCAATACATTAAAAATTTTTTCACCAAATGAGGCTTTTATTCTAAGGATGCAAAAGTTGTTTGGTATTCACACCACACCTGTGCCTGGGGAGGTCAGGAACCTGGAGGACCCTCCAGAGAGATCCTGACAGCCCATCACCACCATCCCCAGGGAACACGGGGAACAATGCCAAAGCTGGGGAACTGTTCTGGGGCTTGCTAGTGCCACACCTGTGCCAGGGCTGGTGGGCAGGAACCTGGGGAACCCTTATGCACAAATCTGACAGCCCATTACCACCAACCCCACAGACAGGGCACAAAATGCTGAAGCTGGGGAACTGTTCTGTGGCTTCTTAGCGCCACACCTGTGGGGATGGGGGACAGGGGAAAAGAAAAAAAAATATTTTTGATGTAATGTATTAATCAACTTGCTACATTGTATTAAAAGGAAAAGGATGCAAATCATATGAGTATCTCAGTAGATGCAGAAAAAACATTTGAAAATGTGTGTGTATGTAACACAGTGGAATATTATTCAGGAATAAAAGTGAATGAAATCTTTCCATTTGCAAGCTCATGGATGGATCTAGAGGACGTAATGTTAAGTCAAATAAGTCAGCCAGAGAAAGACAAATATCATATGATTTCACTCACATGTGCAATTTAAGAAACATACGAAATGAACAAATTTTAAAAAGAAATAAACCAAACCAAAACAAAACAGGCTCTTAAATACAGAGAACAAATTTATGGTTGCCAGGAAGTAGTTTGGGTTGGGGGGATGGGTAAAACAGATGAAGGGGATTAAGAGTATATGGATCTTGATGAGAACTGAGAAATATATAAAATTGTTGCGTCATTACATTGCACGCCTGAAACTAACATAATGTTATATGTTAATTATACTTGAATTAGAAAAAACAAAATAGGGACGCCTGGGTGGCTCAGTTGGTTAAGCAGCTGCCTTCGGCTCAGGTCATGATCCCAGCGTCCTGGGATCCAGTCCCACATCGGGCTCCTTGCTCAGCGGGGAGCCTGCTTCTCCCTCTGCCTCTGCCTGCCATTCTGTCTGCCTGTGCTCACTCTCTCCCCCTCTCTCTCTCTGATAAATAAATAAAATTAAAAAAAAAAAAAAGAAAAAACAAAATAAAAATAAATTACTCTGTAGAAGTCATACTTATTTTCATAAGTATATTCTTAGTTACTTTATATTTTTGATACTATTGTAATGATATTACTTTGAATTTTATTTCTTATAAGACTTGAATTTTTAATGATTTTTAAAAAAATTTTTTACTGATTTTTGAACCTAAGAACAATGCTAAGTTCTTCTCATCATAAAAGTTACCAGTTTCTTTTGGATTCATATTTATACAGTTTTGTTTTATAAATAATGACTGTTTTATTTCTTCCTTTCCAATTCTTTTAATTTTTATTTATTTTTTTATCATACTGCAACTGGCCAGAATCTCAAATGCAATGTGAATCACAGTTTTAACAGTGGGAAATTTTGTATTGTTCCTATCTCAAAAGAAATGGTTTTACCGTCAACTGTGATATGTATCAATATGTTTTATAGACAGCTTTTAACTCTGGAGTTGGCAATCTATAGTTCAAGGGTCCAACCTGGCCTGACAACTGTTCTTGTAAATAAAGTTTTATTGTAACACAACCATGCCTGTCAATGTAAATATTGTCTATAGCTGTGTTTGCACTACAATGGCAAAGTTGAGTAGTGTAACAGAGATCATACAGCTTGCATAGCTGAAAATATTTATTATCTGGCTCTTTAACAAGAAAAAGTTTGCGAAACTCTACTTTGCCCAGTTAATATGTTCTCTTCCTTCTCTCTCTCTCTTTGCTACATCTTTTTTTACTATGAACAAATATTGTGTATTATTAAATGTTTTTCATGTGTTGAGATAAAAGGGTAATGTGATCTAAATTAGTTGTCTTTCTCATGTTAAACTAAACAAATTCTTGGAATAAATACCCTTTGTTAAAAAAAAAAAGAGTAGAGGGGCGCCTGGGTGGCTCAGTGGGTTAAGCCACTGCCTTCGGCTCAGGTCATGATCTCAGGGTCCTGGGATCGAGTCCCGCATCGGGCTCTCTGCTCAGCAGGAAGCCTGCTTCCTCCTCCTCTCTCTCTCTGCCTGTCTCTCTGCCTACTTGTGATCTCTCTCTGTCAAATAAATAAATAAAATCTTTAAAAAAAAAAGAGTAGAAATCATTGACAATGTAATTATCATATGACATTTCCCAAAGTTAATTTATTTTATTTATTTATGTATTTATGTATTTATTTATTTTCTGGACTTAATTTTAGTAAAAAGAGCATGGAGGGGTCTTACAATGACTACTTGATCTATTATTCTTTATTTTTAAACTTTTTTTTTTACCTTCTAAATTTACTTTATCTGTGAAAAAGGTAGTTTTTGAAAATTTCAAGCTTATTTCATTCTAGTTATTTATATTGTTTCAGTGCTGCTCTCAATTTATAATTCTAGTTCATTTCATAGACTCAAAGAAATTGATATTCCCCTACTATTATTTCTATGAGGTAGGTTACCATTAAATGTTAAAAGAACATTAAATATAAGGTTAATAAGACACAAATTTGTGATACCAAATTCCATGATTCCATGTAGCATTTGATCAGAACTTGGGGGAAATTCTTGATATAGAAGAAAAATAGCTACAGTTATTTAGTCCAGCAATTTATCATACTGTGTTGTGAGCTTTATATACTTATCTGGGAAAGTTTATTAAAGCTGGAATCTAAGTTTTGCCAAAATCTACAAATTGTTTTCTTTTCATTCTTTCCAAGCATGACATTTCATCACCCTGTAAATTTAAAACACTGTCTTATATATATGTTTTGAGGTAAAGTAATTAATATTCCAATTTATGAAAGTTGGTAGTTTTTTTAAGATGATTTTTTTGAAAACAATTTACCACAGCAAGGAAGGGAAGTTTGTTTATTGTTTGTTTCTTTTTAAATATCAGTCTCTCCTCTCATTGAAAGAACCATGTTTTTATTAGGTGGGCTAGTCATAATGGACAGCAACATACCCTGTGTTAACTTTATGACTACAAATAGGCCAATATTTTTAGAAGAAAAAATTTATCAACCAATAAAATAGGAAATGAATGTGTGCACAGTAAACAACTAAGGATTTTCAAAAACAAAATGTACCATGTCACAAAGGGAGACACTTTCAATATGCCAGTTTGAAGAGCAATGTCAAGTACACATGATTTGGGCATTTACTATTTTTGTAAATTTGATAAATATTCACTTCAAGGATTTTTTAGTCTTATTTCTCTCATGGTTCACCTTCCCTTCTAATTTCCCTCAACTCCCTTCTCTTCTCTATCTCCCCTTGTCCTCCATGTTATTTGTTACGCTCCACAAATAAGTGAAACCATATGATACTTGACTCTCTCTGCTTGACTTATTTCACTCAGCATAATCTCTTCCAGTCCCATTCATGTTGCTACAAAAGTTGTGTATTTATCCTTTCTGATGGAGGCATAATACTCCATAGTGTATATGGACCACATCTTCCTTATCCATTTGTCCGTTGAAGGGCATCTTGGTTCTTTCCACAGTTTGGCGACTGTGGCCATTGCTGCTATTATCTTATATAATCATTTCTTTTTTGTGTTGAGAACTTTAATATTTGCTCTCAGCAACTTTCAAGTATATACTATAGTATTGTTAACTATAATCAGTTATGCTGCCCCTCAGATCCTCTTATTTATTTATTTAAAACATATTTACCCTGTAACTGAAAATTTCTACTCTTTGACCAACGTCTCCCTATTTCCTCCACCCTTCCAGGCCCTGGTAACTACCATTCTGCCATCTGTTTCTATGAGTTTGGCTTTCTTTGATTCTATACATAAGTGATATCATGCAGTATTTGTTTTTCTTTATCTGTCTTCTTTCACTTAGCATTATTCCAGAATGGTCCATTCATGGTATTACAAATGAAAGGATTTCCTTCTTTCTCATGACTGAATAATACTCTACTGTATATATACAACATATCTTCTTTACCTATTCATCCATCAACAGACAATTAGGTTATTTCCATATCTTGAATACTGTAAATAATGTTGCAATTAATGTAAGAGTGCAGATATCTCAATATCCTATTTTTATTTTCTTTAGATATATACCCCAAGTGGAATGGTGCATCATATGATAGTTACATTTTTAATATTTGGAGGAACTTCTATACTTTTTTTAAAGATTTTATTTATTTGACAGAGAGAGAGAGAGATCATAAGTAGGCAGAGAGTCAGACAGAGAGAAAGGGGGAAGCAACCTCTCCGCCGAGCAGAGAGCCCCATGTGGGGCTCAGTCCCAGGACCCTGAGATCATGATGTGAGCCAAAGGCAGAGGTTTAACCCACTGAGCCACCCACATACCCCTTCTATACTGTTTTTGATAGTGGTTTTCTCAATTTACATTCCCATCAGTATGCAAGAATTCCCTTTTCTCTACATCCTTGCCAACACTTGTTACTTCTTGTCTTAGTAATAGCCATTGTAATATGTGTGAGGTGATTGAGGTGATACCTCATTATGGTTTTGATTATATATTTTCAAATATATGTAGATAGATAGATAGATAGATAGATATAGATAAGATATATAGATATGTACTATGGAATTATATGAGTTCTTTATATATTTTGGTAATTAACCCTTTTCAGATATGTGATTGGCAAACTGTTTTTTTCTCATCCCATAGGTTACATTTTCATTTTGTTGAAAATTTCTTTTGCTGTGCTGAAGCTTTTTAGTTTGATGCAGTTCCACTTATTAATTTTTGTTTTTGTTATTCGTGCTTTTTATGACATGTCCAAAAAATAAATGCCAAGACAAATGTCAAAGTGATTCTCCCCTGTGTTTTCTTCTAGAATTTTTATGGCACTGGGTTTTATGTTTATATATTTAATCTATTCCAAGTTAATTTTTGTAGGTGGTGTAAGATTGAGGTTCAGTTCCATTCTTCTGCATGTAGTTATTCCAGCTTTTCCAACAACATCATTTATTGAAGAGACTACTTTTCACCATTGAATACTCTTGACTCCCTTGTCAAATAGTAGTCAGCCATATATGCAAGGGTTTATTTCTGGACTCTTGATTCTGTTTCATTGGTATATGTGTCTATTTTTTTGTTTAAGATTTTATTTATTTTTTTAAGAGAGAGAGAGCCCATGAAAGAGAAAGAGCATGAATGAGGGGGAGGGGCTGAGGGAGAGGGACAAGCAGAATACTTGCTGAGCCAGGAACCAGATGTGGGACTCCATACCAGGACCTTGGAATCATGACTTGAGCAAAAGGCAGATGCTTTAACTGACTGAGCCACCAAGGCATCCCTTTATGTGTCTATTTTTATGCCAGTACCATACTGTTTGACACTGTAACTTTGTAGTATAGTTTGAAATCAGGAAGTATGATGACTCTAGCTTTGTTCTTTTTCAGGATTACTTTGGCTATTCAGGGATTTGTGTGTGTGTGTGTGTTTCCATACAGATATTAGGATTGTTTTTTTCTATTTATCTGAAAAATTCCATTGGAATTTTGATAGCAATTGCACTGAATCCATGGATTTCTTTGGATTGCATGGCCACTTTAATGATAATTCTTCTGATCCATGAACATTGGATATATTTCCATTTATTTCTGCCTTCTGTTTATTTCATCAGTTTACAGTATTCAAAGTTTTATAATTTTCAATGTGCAGATCTTTTACTTTCTTGATTAAATTTATTCCTAATATTTTATTATACTTGATGCTATTGTGAATAGAATTTTTTTATTGAGGTAAAATTAACAACATTATTTCAGTTTCAGTTATAAAATATAATGGTTTGGTATTTGCATATATTGTGAAATTATCACCACAATAGGTCTGGTTAACATTCATTACCATACATATGGAATTGTTTCGTGTGTAATGAGTACTTTTAAGATTTAGTTTCTTAGTAAATCTCTAATTTTCAAATATGCAGTACAGTATAATTACCTATAATTGCCATGCTGTATATTACATTCTCATGACTATTTTACATTTTTGTACCCCTTCATTCATTTTGCCTACTTCCCACACCCTACCTTGGCAGCTTCCAATTTCTTCTCTGTATCTATGAGTTTAGTTTTTGTTTTTGTTTATTTGGTTTTTTTTTTTTTTTAGATTCTACATATAAATGAGATCAGATGGTATTTGTCTTTCTCTCTCTTATTTATTTCACTTAATGTAATGCCCTCAGGATCCATCAATATTGTCACAGATGGGGCGCCTGGGTGGCTCAGTGGGTTAAGCCGCTGCCTTCGGCTCAGGTCATGATCTCAGGGTCCTGGGATCGAGTCCTGCATCGGGCTCTCTGCTCAGCAGGGAGCCTGCTTCCTCCTCTCTCTCTCTCTGCCTGCGTCTCTGCCTACTTGTGATCTCTCTCTGTCAAATAAATAAATAAAATCTTAAAAAAAAAAATATTGTCACAGATGGCAAGATTTCATTTTTTAATGGCTGAATAATATTCTGTTGCATATATATGCCACATTTTCATTATCCAGTCATCATGTGTCCACTCATCAATGAACATAGAGTGGTTTATATATTTTGGGTATTGTAAATTGTAAATATTGTTGCAGTAAACATGGTTGTGCATGTATCTTCTTAAGTTGGTGTTTTCATTTTCTTCAGATAAATACCTGGGATTGGTTTCTTTATTTCTTTTTCAGGTATTTAGTTGTTATTGCCTAGAAACATAACTGGTTTCTATATGTTAATTTTGTATTCTGCAATTATACTGAGTTTATTTATTAGTTCTAACAATTGTGTGTGTGTGTGTGTGTGTGTGTGTGTGCATGTACGTGTGTAACCTTTAAGATTTTCTCTGTATAAGAGCATATCATCTGCAAGCAAAGAGAATTTTGCTTCTTTTCCCATTTAGATGCCTTTTATTTCCTTTTCTTGTCTGATTGCTCTGGCTAAGACTTCCAGTACTATGTTGAATGGGTATGGTGAGAGTGGACACTATTTTGTTGCCAATTTTAGAAGAAATGTTTTCAGCCTTGTACCATTCAGTCTGGTGTTAGCTTATCATATATTGCCTTTATTATGTTGGTTATATTATTTCTTTACCCAATTCATTGAACATTTTTATCATGATAGGATGTTGAATTTTGGCAAATGCTTTCTCTGTATCTGTTGAGATGATTGTAAGATTTTTTATCTTTTATTCTATTAATGTTGTATGTCTCATTTATTGATATGTGTGTGCTGAAAGTCTTTGCACACCAGGGATAGATCTCATTTGATCCTGATATATGATCCTTTTAATGTGCTATTTAGTTCTGTTTGCTAGAATTTTCTTGAGAATTGTTGTACCCATACTCATCCGGGATAGTGACCTATAGTTTTGTGGGGTTTTTTTTCCCCTGTAGTATCTTTATCGATTCATATCAGGATAATTTTGGTCTTGTAATATGAGTTTGAGAGTATTTTATGCTTTTCAATTTTTTGGAGGAGTTTGAGGATTGAAACTAATTCTTTAAGTGTTTGGTAGAAAGGGAGAAAAATCAAACAAAATCAGAAATAAAAGAAAAGACATGGAAACTGACACCACAGAAATGCTAAGAATCATGAGATTACTGTGAACATTTATATGCCAACAAATTAGATACCGTAGAAGAAATAGATACACTTATAGAAATGTACAACTTGCAAAATTTGAAAATCTGAACAGACCAATAACTAATAAGGAGGCTGAATCAGTAATCAAAAACCTCCCCCAAAGAGGGACTAGATGGTCTAACTGGTGAATTTTGCAGTAGTGTAATTTCTAATAGAAGTGGGTCACCTTTAAAAAGTATCTACTCTTTCTTGAATTAAAAGCTCTGCATGCACAAAGAAGACTTGAAAGGAATTAAAATATTGAGCTCCAAATATTCTATGCTAAGAATTTTGTGTACCTTATCTCACTTTTTAGAACAACCCATACTCTTTAGAACAACCCACTAGAGTATAGGTATTATTTCAGAGCTTTTACATATACGGAAATTAAGGTTAAGAAAAGTTAAGCAAGTTGCACAAGTTAAAACAGATAGCACTGCTTGAAGCCATAATTTAAACTCAAGTCTAACTCTTATGGTTATGTAATTTGTATTACTTCTACTAATTTGTTTTTGTTGATGTTCTTATTATTTGCTTTCAAGTAGATAGGTGTCTTGATATTGAAGTTTTTTCTTTTGAGAAGAAGCCAGTTTTGGATATATAAATTATTACATGCTGACATTAAATTTATTGGTTTTTCTAACATTATGTGGTCTCTCCATATGATTTCTCTACCATGGCTGCTTCAAGGCAGCCAAAATCTTACAAGTTGGCTGTCAGGGCCCCAAAGGTGCATATCTATCTGTCTATCTAGAGATTGAGAGAGAAAGTGAGAAAGAGAGATTGAGAGAGAAGGAGAAAAAATATGCTAGTGGGAGCACACAACCAAAGACTAAATCTTGGAAGGAATATAGCATCAGTTCTACCATACTCTGCTAATTGAGGCAAGTCATAAAGGGCTTCCTAGGTTCAAGAGGAGGGTACATAGAATCTACTGCTTAATAGGAGATGGAAAAATTCTGTAAGAACAGGAAGCTTTTTTCTTCAAACTTTTTTTGCGGGGGGAAAATATGATTTTTCATAAAAATACTATCTTTAAAGACTGGTGAAAGATTAAATTTTTCCACACTGAAAAGGGAATATACTTAATATTTGTAAAAAATTTTTTTATGAACTTATCACTTTATATGAATGGCCTTATGTACTGCTTACAACAATTCTTTTCACTTCACAAATGATGAAATTTGTTTAAGGCCACCTGACTTCAAAGTGCAAAGCTAGAATTCAACCCCAATTTTTTCTGTCTTTAAAACATTATTATTATTATTATTATTATTATTATTATCCACACTTTAGAAAGGAAGAGTTTGTGAAAAATACTCATTTGATATATTTTTAAAGATTTTATTTATTTGAGAGTGAGAAAGTGAGAGAGAGAGAGAGAAGGAGAACGAGAGGGAGAGAAAGAATGAGCTGAGGAAAGGTACAGAGGGAGAGGGGAAAGCAGACTCTCCACTGAGAAGGGAGCCTGATGTGGGACTTGATCCAAGGACCTTGCGATCATGACCTGAGCTGAAGGCAGACACTTAACCAACTGAACTCCCCAGGAGCCCCTGATTTGATATTTTATCAACATAAGTTCTCTATTAACCAAGACATTTTTCTATATATACCATCCCTAATGGTATATCTTATGTATATGTTTAATCAACAAATAAATATTTCACTATATTTATTACCACTTTAGTGGTAAATGCAATTCATTGCTTAGTAAAACAATTATATTTATAATTATGATACCCGTTGCATAGCATTAAAATGATCTGTTTAACATATCTAACTTCTTGGTCAGGTTGTGCTTTCCTTGATATCAAGGCAAGTGTCTAATTCATACAAATGTCCCTATAAGCTAGAATGATAAAGAATACTCATAGTAATGAATATCTGATGAAGGAATACATTGAACCATTGAGAATATATGATATAGTATTTTGTTGCCAGGTTATTGAGTTAACTATAAAAGTCTTCTCCATGTCTGTAGTAAAAAAAAATGTGTACAAATAGAGAAGTCTTGTAAAGATATGGGATTTTCTTATCTTTACATACTATAAAATAGAGTTGAACTACAGTAAATGAGATCTGTTTATTTGAAAAATATAAAGGCAAGCATTTCTTGTAAAGTCTTTAAGAGTAATATAATTCAAAAATTTTATTTTACATATGTAGAAATTGAGGCCTGGAAAGATTTTGTAAGTAGACTAATTTAAGGATCACAAAACTAGTTTAAGTCAAGAAGGTATTCTTACCTATCTATACTTGTTCTTTCACTCTTTTCAATTCATTCTTGACAGAATGTTAAATAGGATGCTAGGGGAAATTGAATGTTTATGTCAATTTTTATTCCAGTTATATCTCTATGTAGAGTCAAAGACTTGGATAGATTACATCTGGAAATATCATTCAACTCTATATATTTGATGATTTTATGTAATAGCTCTTTATGGAGGAAAAATAGAACACTAAATTGAGAGTCACAATTCTGGCATTTACTAGCTCTGTATCCTTTAGCAACACATTGAATGTTTCCAAGTCTCTATTTCTTTATTGCAGAATTTAGTAGTTGTAACAGTTCTTGACCTGGGCCATTACAACCCTGTGTGGTTGATTTGAAATATGTATTTATGTGATGGACGGTTGTTTTGTTATGACTGGGGATACTCTTGGTAAATAGTAGATAAAACACAGGAAATAAGTATCTTTTAAATGTGTGGTGTCAACTCACATGATGAAACATTTTCTTGGCTAAAATGACAGTAGTGCCTGTGTTGAGAATCAATGGAATCTTTTCCTAATTCTAAAACTTTTTCGTAAGGCAAATTGAGAAAGTTTATCTTAGTTTCAATACACAGTTAAAAGGTGAATAGATTATTTTTTGCTTTGGGAAAAAAATAGCGTCTTTTTGTTTTGTTTTCTTTCAATATGACTTTAAACTACTTTTAAAAGTTTAGACTTTTAAAAATCCCATTAATGAATTACCTTGCAAAATAGGTCTCTGAGTCAAGTTCTAGGGTGAATTTTGGAACAATCCACTTGATTCAGTGTTGGATCTTCTGAAAACTCAGTGTATTTATAACTGAAATTACTCTCCCTTTAGAAGGTGCAGGTGGGAGAGAGAAAGATACAATGATAGGAGAAAAAGGTTTAAAAGGTGCAGTGTGGAGCTGCCTTACCAGTCCATTAGGATGTTTCACAGAGAGGACAATCAAGGACATGTATATCTCCTAATGATATATAAATCGTGTTAGGCATTGTGCTTAATGGAATTGGGTTTGAACTCTGAGAATATCTTTCAGGAGACTGAGCAAGCTGTGCTATTTATGGTCATTAGGTGGTAAGGATGCTGACACATCCTTTTATTACTAGAACTTAAATATATCATCAGGGTGTCTTTATCCTATCGGGTACAGACTAGAAAGAATGTTTTTACCATGTCTGTAAGAGAGAAATACATTTTTTCTTGTATTAAGCAAAGGCATATGCTAATCTCATTAATGATCTGATAAGATAATTAATAGATAATTTCTATTATAATAAGATTAATATTTCTATTATAGCCTAGAAAGTGAAATAGAAATCTTTATTTTACTGACAATCATATTTCTAAGCTTTCAAATATATTTCAGATTGCACTGATCTTTGTTTCATGTTTTAGTCCTTTCACCTTCAAGATTAAATATTTTGACTTTAGGTACTCTAGCTTGTATGTCTTACTGCTTGCATTGCTGAGAACAATGTTAAGTACATGGTCAGAATCTTTGAGTAGAATTCATTCAAGAAATCACAGAAATTCTCAGGAATCCCACCTTTATATAGGGGATCCTTTCAGGAACTAAGACAGAGTAGAGATGGACTTAAATTTCCTGGTTTAGTCATTTGTTAGCTGTATCAACCCAAAGAAGCAATAGGTTTAGATATGTGTCTTGTAAGCAATAGGTTTTTTTTAAAAGATTTATTTATTATAGAGAGAGGGAAGGAGGGAAAGAAAGCAGAAAGGGAGGTCCAGAGGACTATTGAGAGAATCTAAAGCAGATTCCCCACTAAGCATGGAACTCATCATGGGGCTGGATCTCATGACCCCTAGATCATGACACAAATGGAAATCAAGAGTTAGGTGCCAACCGACTGAGCCACCTAAGCGCCCCAGCAATAGGTTCTGATATGTCACTTTCTCTTCAAGCTATGTCAACTCTATTGCATTTATGAAATTTAGTAGTGATAGATAACCATCTCAATTTAAAAATGTGTTTTAATTATTAGCCATCAGGGAAATTCAAATCAAAACCACATTGAGATAGCACCTTACAACAGCTAGAATGGCAAAAATTAACAAGGCAAGAAACAACAAGTGTTGGCAAGGGTGTAGAGAAAGGGGAACCCTCTTAAACTGGTGGTGGGAATGCAAGCTAATATAGCTACTTTGGAAAACCGTATGGGGGTTCCTCAAAAAGTTAAAAATAGAACTAGCTATGACCCAGCAATTGCACTAGTAGGTATTTACCTTGAATATACAGGTGGTGAAAACAAGGGCCACATACACCCTAATGTTCATAGCAGCAATGTCCACAACAGCCAAACTGTAAGGAGCCAAGATGCCTTTCAACAAATGAATGGTTAAAGAAGATGTGGTTCTTATATACAATGGACTATTACTCAGCCACCAGAAAAGATGAATACCCACCATTTGCATAGACATGGATGGAACTGGAAGGGATTATGCTATCTGAAATGAGTCAAGCAGAGAAAGATGATTATCATATAGTTTCATGGTTTCACTCATATGTGGAACGTAAGGAATAGCATGGAGGACAATAGGGAAAGGAAGGGAAAACTGAAAGGGGGGAAATTAGAGAGGGAGACAAACAATGAGAGACCTGTGAAATAAACTGAGGGCTTCAGAGGGGAGGGGGGTAGGGACATGGGATAGGTGGGTGATGGGTATTAAGGAGGACACATGTTGTAATGAGCACTGGGTGTTATACACAACTAATGAATCATTGAACACTAAAAACAAATGATGAAAGAATAAAGCTTGTGCAAACTTTTGGGGAAAAATAAAAATGTGTGTTTTTTTTTTAATATGTTTTACTTTCAAAAAGAGTTTGTTAGTATTTGTGTTATTGGAATTGATGTTTCCCCAATAAATACTAGTAAGAGACAATAAATAACATTCTTTAAAAAGGAATTAGTAGCTCTGTGTTTTTAAGAGTAGAAGAAAAGTTTTCTACATTAAATTTGAGTGACATCTTCTGATGTTTAAAATCTAAATCTTTCCAGTTTATGTAGCTTCTCACTTTCCCTCTTGTATGTCTGAATCCTGCATTTAGCCTATAACACATGAAGATGTACTACCAGAAAATTATTCTAATACTGATAGAAATATTTATGGCTTGGTGTGCCTGGGTGGTGTACTTGGTACATCTGACTCTTGGTTTCAGTTCAGGTCTCATGGTCATGGTATCAAACTCTGTATTGGGACACTCTGCCCAAGGAGAGTCTGCTTAAGATTCTCTATCCCTCTTCTTCTGTCCCTCACACTCTATCTCTCTAAAATAAATGAATAAATATTTAAAAAATATTTATGGCTTGCTTTTGTAAAGGTCATAGAAACCATTAGAAGCAACATGCTAGTGCTCCAATGAATAAATTACTAATTGAATTTATTTTATTTTATTTTATTTTATTTCTTATTGCTCTTGAGTTTATTTTTCATTGGAGGTTTTGTTTTTGTTTTTTGGATTTTTTTTTTTTTTGTATCATTGCATTTTGGTTTTCTTTTAATATTTCCTTAAGAAAGAATGGAAGTTTTTCTCCTTCAGGATAACTCTAGAACCAAAAGGTCTTAGATGAGCATTCCAAGACAAAGGTTGGTGTAGTTTATTCCTTCCTTGCCATGACCTAGAAAACCCAATTTTTTTTTATTATGTTATATTAGTCACCATTCAGTACATCATTAGTACAAAACCAAATGTAATATTGTCCCTTCCTTTCACTTTCACTTTATCTTCTGCCACTCTCCCCTTAGTTCCCTATATTTCAGTTCCATAGGCCCATTTCCTGCCTTTGGTCTTTTGTTTTTTGTTTTTTTTGTTTTTAATTAATTTTTTATTTTTTATAAACATATATTTTTATCCCCAGGGGTACAGGTCTGTGAATCACCAGGTTTACACACTTCACAGCACTCACCAAAGCACATACCCTCCCCAATGTCCATAATCCCACCCCCTTCTCCCAAACCCCCTCCCCCCAGCAACCCTCAGTTTGTTTTGTGAAATTAAGAGTCACTTATGGTTTGTCTCCCTCCCAATCCCATCTTGTTCCTTTGGTCTTTTGTATCTGCTATCTTTTCTTCTTGGAATGCACCACCTATAGATTTTCAAAGACTTTTACCAGCTACTTCTTGTGTTTAAAATTCCAGCTCAAATGTCACCTCCGCAGAAAAGTTTTGACTAACAACTGAAATGGAAATGAATTGTCCCATCAGTCACTTTCTATAATGCCATTCTCTTTTATTTCATTATAGCATTAATCAGTATTAGAAATGTTCTTGTTCACTTATTTTTTGTTGTTATTTGTTAGATGATAAATTCAAGGAGAACAAAATTGTTCACCACACAATTCATAAGATGTAGAAAAGGGCTGGTGTATGGTAAATTTCAATAAATATTTATTCATTGAATGAAAGAGTTAGGTTATATTATAGTGAAAACTAACAGTGTCTATTGTTTCTTTTATTTAAAATGATTAGACTATCACTCTTAGAACTCTAGAGGACATATTCTTCAGACATTGATCTTAAGCATATAGAAACTAAGGGTCAGAGGGGCGCCTGAGTGGCTCAGTGGGTTAAAGCCTCTGCTTTCAGCTCAGGTCATGATCTCAGGGTCCTGGAATGGACCCCTGCATCAGCCTCTCTTCTCAGCAGGGAGCCTGCTTCTGCCCCCCTCCCCCCACCCTGCCTACTTGTGATCTCTGTCAAATAAATAAGTAAAATCTTAAAAAATAAAAAAAAAAGAAACTAAGGGTTAGAGAGTTAAAGTTACTAGATTTCACAAAACTAGACATTGAGAGTCAAGGATGGATTCAGAAGTCCCCAAACACATATCTGTAACTCCAAAATCTAAAACCTCTTAAAAAAATAAAAAGTTTTGTGTGATTTTGGAATGAAAACTTACTTGGTTGCAAAACCCAACATAAACTAATATGATGCTATTTATGGTTTTTTTTTTTAATGTATCCTACAAAGTATAACTACTCCTATATTTCACTGCAGAAATACTGATACATTTGATTATAGGCTTTTGTCCCAGATCCTGCTGGAGACTGTTATATAACACCTGGTATGTATAATGTGAAAGTTTTCTAAAATTCGAACATATATTTATTTATTTATTTATTTATTTATTTATTTAAGTGATTTCTATGCCTAATGTGGGGCTCAAAATTATGATCCTGAGATCAAGAGTCACATTGTCTATCAACTGAACCCACCAAGTGACTCTAAAACTCAAACATTTCTAAATTCTCAAATGCAACAGACCCTAGGGATTTCAGATAAAGTAGGGTAGAGTTTTATTTCAATTTTATGTCCTTTCTCATGAAAAATCAGAAAACTAAAATCAGTTTAGCAACACAAGAGGGTAAATAAATCATTTGGTCTGCAGATAAGATGAGAGATTGAGTTATACAAAACTACACAGTTAGAAAGCCACAGAGCAGCAAACATGTTACTCCTAGTCCAGAAAACTGTCTTTCAAATCCTAAATAGAAAAAGACATTAAAGATACCATATTTCATTCTCTTTTCTGAACATGGCAAATAGATCATCCTGGTAATCTTCACAACTACCTCGAGTTTATATCAATATTACCTTAATATCTGGATGAGGTTCTGTAAGAAGTTATGTAGGTTGTCCAAGGGCATGCAGGTATAAATAGCACTCTAACAATTTGTACTCAGGGCAGTTTAGCTCAAAACAGCTGTAGTTGCAGTTATGACATCTAATACATGAAATTTTCTTAAGAATAAGATTATCATATGATTCCTTGAAATTCTTTATATGTGATAAATCCTCTTTTAATTTTTGAAAATAAACCACGTTAAGTTCTCAAAAAATAGAAAGGGATTGGAAAATTCTATAGAGGTAAAAAACAATGAAATCTTATCATTTGCAACAAAGTGGATGGAACTAGAGGGTATTATGCTAAGCAAAAAGGTAATCAGAGAAAGATAATTACCATATAATTTCACTCATATGTGGAATTTAAGAAACAAACCAGATGAACATAGGAGAAGGGAGGGCAAAGTAAAATAAGATGAAATCAGAGAAGAAGATAAACCATAAGAAACTATTATCTATAGGAAACAAACTAGAGTTGCTGGAGGGGAGCGGAGGGAAGGGATGGGGTAACTGAGTACAGTTACACATGATGTAATGGGCACTGGGTGTTATATACAACTGATGAATCACTAAACTCTGATTCTGAAACTAATAATGTGCTATATGTTAATTAATTAGATTTAAATAAAATTAAATTAAAAATAAAATTCTGTGGCAGTAGATTATTTTTTTCTATTGGAATGCTAAGGTTTCAAGATTATTTGCAGAGCTTTCACACTTGTTATGTGATAGTAAATTAAGAATATTTAGACATTCTGATTATCCATCTATTCTACTACATCAGAGGTTTCAAATAGCAAAATCAAGTATTGAACAAAAGAAGATAGCACTGTTTCTCAAACTGGAGTGATATACCCTTCACAAAGGAAAAAAAAAAATTTTCCTAGAACTCCCAAACTTGAATTCAATTCTCTTGGTATTACTTAAATATGCACAAGATTAAACTATTTAAGTTCTTTTTTTTTTCCCAAAGATTTTATTTATTTATTTGACAGAAAGAGATCACAAGTAGGCAGAAAGGCAGGTAGAGAGAGAGGAGGAAACAGGCTCCCCGCTGAGCAGAGAACCCGATGCCGGGCTCTATCCTAGGACCCTGAGATCATGACCTGAGGTGAAGGCAGAGGCTTTAACTCACTGAGCCACGCAGGCACCCCTAAACTATTTAAATTCTGTGTTCTAATAGCTCCTATACAACTATTAAACCAAAACAGATTTACAACTTAAGTACAGTGGAAACTACAAACAAATGCAATACAAATGAAAGTCATTAATTCAGTATGAAAAGTGATGTTTATCGAAATTAAATCATCATCTTGCCGTAACCATATGGTAATAACTGCTTCTGCGTGGTTCTTTTAAATTTGGTATGCCATATGACTGTGTGCCATAGAAGAAGAGCTCAATTTTTCTGGAACTTTTCTGTACTGTTTGTATTGTATTCAAACAATGGTGAAATGTTAGTCCACATAATCGTCCTTGAGGTGATTTGGGCTGTGTTTGGCTTGAGTGTATCATTACATAGTAAGTCTTCCTCTGCTCTTATTCTCTCTGACCAATTAAAGGAGAACAGTTTGTATCTGTGTGGCTGTAAACACAAATACCAATGTAGACATTAAAATCATAATGCCACACTCAGTTAAAAGGTGGTCATCCAAGTGAACTAGCATATATTTCTACCAGTACTTCAAAAAGGAGAACACCAAATTAAAAGTCAGTTATTATGGGGGAATTGTGAACCATTACAAACTCCCAGGAGTCCAAGGATCCTAATTTGAGAAGCACTGCATAGCATATCATTTTTTGGTGTATCTTTAAAGCATTATTTATTATTTCCAATTTCTCTTTCAACTATCAAATCTTTATTATTTCTTCTGAGTGGGATATTCTGTTGCTATTTTTTTTTAAGATTTTATTTATTTATTTGACAGAGAGAAATCACAAGTAGATGGAGAGGCAGGCAGAGAGAGAGAGAGAGAGAGGGAAGCAGGCTCCCTGCCGAGCAGAGAGCCGGATGCGGGACTCGATCCTCGGATCCTGAGATCATGGCCTGAGCCGAAGGCAGCGGCTTAACCCACTGAGCCACCCAGGCGCCCCTGTTGCCATTTTTGTATTATCTTTCTTCCCGGCAAACCAAGTTACTTCCTGAAAGATGAGCAAAATTTCTTTAGATTTTGTAGACAACTAAGTATCATTTCCGTGATTAATGTATTAGAGGTAGAAAATTATAGCATTTCAAAGAAGAGCGTAGGTATTTGCAGGCGTGCCGGGGGGAAAAGCTTGTTTGGGCTACCCAATAAAGTCTTTACCAACTATGTCATAATTGGTATCAGTGCGATAAAGACTATCAATTTTTTTTAAAAAGGTAATACAGATTTGTCAACCAGGGTTGAAAATTACTGATAGTTGAAGGAAAACCACCAGTATTATTCCTGTTTGATATAGTTCTCTGGTGGCATCCAACATCTGAGAGTTAAATCTAATCTCCATAGCATAGACTATAAAAGCTTTTAAAATCTAAACATTGCCTGTGTCATGATCATTATGTCTTAATAGTCCTTTGCTGAGTTTCCTCTCTTAGCTTTGACTGTATCTGCTAATGGGTTTATTCAAGCTCTCAAAAGTTTTTTCTAATTAATGGTTTATTATGGGTGGGGCAAAGACAGGTAGCTTCTCCTTTCACAGCAATTATTGCTAAAGATACATGAGATTTTTTTCTTTTTGGGGGGATTTTTTTCTATTAAACCGTATTGATCTTGGAATTATTCTCAGTGTCATGGTTCAGACAACCAATAGTAGCTGAGAAAAGTTGGTTCATGAATAGTATCTATTTGCATTCCATAACTTAAAATATTCTTTGTGATAATGATGAAGCTGTGTTCTTAGATGAGATTAGAGCCAGTATGCTTTATTTGTTCCTCCAAATATTTGACCCTTTCTGGGCCATAATGGTGATACCAAACCCTTACTCTCTAAAAAGGATAACAAGGCTGGGATATTCAGACTGTAAATTATCAAATGCACAGAAGAAAATTGAAAACCTAATCACCCTGAGGCTAAATCTGACATAGTTACAACTCTCAGGTAATCTTTAGATGTAAATTCAGTTATACCATAAATATGTATTAAGCATACATCCCGTATGCCAGATCTTGTAAAAGAGGCATTCCCATACCTTAGTTCACTGAAGTCACACAATGAACATGTGAATCAAATATTATTATTTTCTATTTATAGATAAAGAAAGTAAAATTCAGAAATATTAATGGAGGGGCACCTGTGTGGCTCAGTTGGTTGGGTGACTGTCTTCAGGTCGGGTCATGGTCCTGGAGTCCTGGGATTGAGTCCCGCGTTGGGCTCCCAGCTCCATCGGGGTCTGCTTCTCCCTCTGACCTCTCCTCTCATACTCTCTCACTCTGCTCTCTCTAGTAAATAAATAAAATGTTTTTAAGTAAATATTAATGGACTCCCTATGTATTTCCAAACTATTAAATTGGTGTGCAAGGAACCAACTAAGTCTCTAAAAGTCCAAGTCAGTGTTCGTACCACTTCATTCAGCCAATATTCATTGGGAGATTACCTTAATGGATTAAATACCAGAAAGATTTCTAAGTTTTCTGAACTTAATGATAAAATTTAGCCCTTGTAATATTACCATGAGGACTAAATGAGCAAAGGAACAAATATAGTTTGGGAAAAAAATAAATGCACTTTGCAAACGAGAGTTATTGGTAGGGTTATTATGAATGTTTACTCTTTACCTACTGTGTATTGCTGACTTATTTAAATTTCTAACAGTATATTCCTCCAAGCACAGAGGAGGGAAAGTGAATGGACAGAACCTACTGGGTAATGTTAAAGTAATGCACAACGTGTGATAGAAATAGCAGACATAATACTTGGTTCTTGGGAATAAGATCTCAAGAGGTAGATCTGAAATTTATTTAAATGATAGATGTTTTACAAAAAAACCTGCCAATGTGCATAGATTCTGGAGTCCCCTTTGGAATAGGAGGCAGATCTGCCATGCTTCCCAAGGCATCTTGTTATCTCTGTATGTGTGTGAGGTTTATTGCTCTGTTACCTAAGTGCTTAGGCAAACACTCATTTTTCAGCTCCAAGCTTGAGTTTCCTTTTTATAGGCATGAGAATATTCAGTCATGTGAACTCTGTAATGCTAAATTGAAACTATACCCCTGACAATAACCAATTTGTTGGTCAGAACCTTTCATAATTCTAAGACTCTAGCTCTTCCATTAACCAATCAGGCTATTTTGAAACTTTTAATAACTAAAACAAAGAGAAAACAAACAAAAAACCCAGAGTGAAACTTATTAAGGGAAATATTTTCTATATTGTTGTTTCCATATTTTTGCTAACCACCTGGTAGGAATAGGAATCTATTGCTCATTCTTTGGATGTCCAAGCCTTATCAGAAAAGTCCAAGTTTTATATCCAGAGATGACTATTTTCCTCATTTCACAAAGGGTATTTCAAAAAAAAATAATAAAGCTTATATAAGACCAGATGTATGTCTTTTTGAGCATGATGCAAGCCAGATTCAGAACATGTATTAAGTAGCAAATTTGCCATCTCGATATATTTAGGTGAAGAAATCCAGAAGAAAATAAAACCAAAAACCTCCCTTGAGGTCTCTATTATGAGTGGTATGGGGTATCTGTATAACAGCATTTAAGTTTGCCTTCTCACTCACAGAGGTGGTAGACATGTCTCTACTACATGATGTGGTATCACTATAATTAATTTATCTAAGGCTGACTGAATTGAACCTGAGCCAATCAGTCTCTCTTGCTCTGATATTTGGAAGTGTGACCAAGGGATAGTCAATCCAGACTTCTGTTCCAGATGGAAACTGAGCTGATACAAGAAATGCACTCTCACTCTAAACCCATGGAATTTCTAGAAAAAAAATATGTAGTAATAATAAGTTTAAAGAAATAAAAGTAAAATCTTCAAATGGCTGAAATGAAGAAAACCCAACTGTGAGTAGAAGGGGAAATTGGGATTGCATCTGGTATATACCTCAAGAACTAATGCTTAATACCTTCATAGGAATGCTACTTGAGGTCAAAAACCTATACATATGCTTTAACCAAATTAGAAGAGATCCAAAATCGTGAGTGGGGAGAAAGGGGATAAAAAGAGGTTCAAAAAGGAAGAAAGAAAAAAAACAGCAAAAAGAAAAAAAAAAGAAAAGAAAAGAATTTTTAAAAAAAGAAAACACCTTTCAGAAAGTGGTTGTTTCCACCTTTTTAGTATTTACTTGCCCCTTCATTTACTCTTATCTGGACAAAATGACAAGACGTAAAAATTCAACACAAAAAAAAGAACAAGAGGCAGTACTGAAGGCTAGGGACCTAATCAATACAGACATCGGTAATATGTCAGATCTAGAGTTCAGAATGACAATTCTCAAGGTCCTAGCCAGGCTCGAAAAAGGCATGGAAGATATTAGAGAAACCCTCTCGAGAGATATAAAAGCCCTTTCTGGAGAAATAAAAGAACTAAAATCTAACCAAGTTGAAATCAAAAAAGCTATTAATGAGGTGCAATCAAAAATGGAGGCTCTAACTGCTAGGATAAATGAGGCAGAAGAAAGAATTAGTGATATAGAAGACCAAATGACAGAGAATAAAGAAGCTGAGCAAAAGAGGGACAAACAGCTACTGGACCACGAGGGGAGAATTCGAGAGATAAGTGACACCATAAGACGAAACAACATTAGAATAATTGGGATTCCAGAAGAAGAAGAAAGAGAGAGGGGAGCAGAAGGTATACTGGAGAGAATTATTGGGGAGAATTTCCCCAATATGGCAAAGGGAACGAGCATCAAAATTCAGGAGGTTCAGAGAACGCCCCTCAAAATCAATAAGAATAGGCCCACACCCCGTCACCTAATAGTAAAATTTACAAGTCTCAGTGACAAAGAGAAAATCCTGAAAGCAGCCCGGGAAAAGAAGTCTGTAACATATAATGGTAAAAATATTAGATTGGCAGCTGACTTATCCACAGAGACCTGGCAGGCCAGAAAGAGCTGGCATGATATTTTCAGAGCACTAAACGAGAAAAACATGCAGCCAAGAATACTATATCCAGCTAGGCTATCATTGAAAATAGAAGGAGAGATTAAAAGCTTCCAGGACAAACAACAACTGAAAGAATTTGCAAATACCAAACCAGCTCTACAGGAAATATTGAAAGGGGTCCTCTAAGCAAAGAGAGAGCCTACAAGTGGTAGATCAGAAAGGAACAGAGACCATATACAGTAACAGTCACCTTACAGGCAATACAATGGCACTAAATTCATATCTCTCAATAGTTACCCTGAATGTGAATGGGCTAAATGCCCCTGTCAAAAGACACAGGGTATCAGAATGGATAAAAAAACAAAACCCATCTATATGTTGCCTCCAAGAAACTCATTTTAAGCCCGAAGACACCTCCAGATTTAAAGTGAGGGGGTGGAAAAGAATTTACCATGCTAATGGACATCAGAAGAAAGCAGGAGTGGCAATCCTTATATCAGAACAATTAGATTTTAAGCCAAAGACTATAATAAGAGATGAGGAAGGACACTATATCATACTCAAAGGGTCTGTCCAACAAGAAGATTTAACAATTTTAAATATCTACGCCCCCAACGTGGGAGCAGCCAACTATATAAACCAATTAATAACAAAATCAAAGAAACACATCAACAATAATACAATAATAGTAGGGGACTTTAACACTCCCCTCACTGAAATGGACAGGTCATCCAAGCAAAAGATCAGCAAGGAAATAAAGGCCTTAAACGACACACTGGACCAGATGGACATCACAGATATATTCAGAATATTTCATCCCAAAGCAACAGAATACACATTCTTCTCTAGTGCACATGGAACATTCTCCAGAATAGATCAGATCCTCGGTCCTAAATCAGGACTCAACCGGTATCAAAAGATTGGGATTATTCCCTGCATATTTTCAGACCACAATGCTCTAAAGCTAGAACTCAACCACAAAAGGAAGTTTGGAAAGAACCCAAATACATGGAGACTAAACAGTATCCTTCTAAAGAATGAATGGGTCAACCGGGAAATTAAAGAAGAATTGAAAAAAATCATGGAAACAAATGATAATGAAAATACAACGGTTCAAAATCTGTGGGACACAACAAAGGCAGTCCCTAGAGGAAAATATATAGCGGTACAAGCCTTTCTCAAGAAACAAGAAAGGTCTCAGGTACACAACCTAACCCTACACCTAAAGGAGCTGGAGAAAGAACAAGAAAGAAACCCTAAGCCCAGCAGGAGAAGAGAAATCATAAAGATCAGAGCAGAAATCAATGAAATAGAAACCAAAAAAACAATAGAACAAATCAACGAAACTAGGAGCTGGTTCTTTGAAAGAATTAATAAAATTGATAAACCCCTGGCCCGACTTATCAAAAAGAAAAGAGAAAGGACCCAAATAAATAAAATCATGAGATCACAACTAACACCAAAGAAATACAAACTATTATAAGAACATACTATGAGCAACTCTACGGCAATAAATTTGACAATCTGGAAGAATTGGATGCATTCCTAGAAACATATAAACTACCACAACTGAACCAGGAAGAAATAGAAAGCCTGAACAGACCCATAACCAGTAAGGAGATTGAAACAGTCATTAAAACTCTCCAAACAAACAAAAGCCCAGGGCCAGACGGCTTCCCGGGGGAATTCTACCAAACATTTAAAGAAGAACTAATTCCTATTCTCCTGAAACTGTTCCAAAAAATAGAAATGGAAGGAAAACTTCCAAACTCATTTTATGAGGCCAGCATCACCTTGATCCCAAAACCAGACAAGGATCCCACCAAAAAAGAGAGCTATAGACCGATATCCTTGATGAACACAGATGCGAAAATACTCAACAAAATACTAGCCAATAGGATTCAACAGTACATTAAAAAGATTATTCACCACGACCAAGTGGGATTTATTCCAGGGCTGCAAGGTTGGTTCAACATCCGCAAATCAGTCAATGTGATACAACACATCAATAAAAGAAAGAACAAGAACCATATGATACTCTCAATAGATGCTGAAAAAGCATTTGACAAAGTACAGCATCCCTTTCTGATCAAAACTCTTCAAAGTGTAGGGATAGAGGGCACATACCTCAATATCATCAAAGCCATCTATGAAAAACCCACCGCAAATATCATTCTCAATGGAGAAAAACTGAAAGCTTTTCCGCTAAGGTCAGGAACACGGCAGGGATGTCCATTATCACCACTGCTATTCAACATAGTACTAGAGGTCCTAGCCTCAGCAATCAGACAACAAAAGGAAATTAAAGGCATCCAAATCGGCAAAGAAGAAGTCAAATTATCACTCTTCGCAGATGATATGATACTATATGTGGAAAACCCAAAAGACTCCACTCCAAAACTGCTAGAACTTATACAGGAATTCAGGAAAGTGTCAGGATATAAAATCAATGCACAGAAATCAGTTGCATTTCTCTACACCAACAGCAAGACAGAAGAAAGAGATATTAAGGAGTCAATCCCATTTACAATTGCATCCAAAACCATAAGATACCTAGGAATAAACCTAACCAAAGAGACACAGAATCTATACTCAGAAAACTATAAAGTACTTATGAAAGAAATTGAGGAAGACACAAAGAAATGGAAAAATGTTCCATGCTCCTGGATTGGAAGAATAAATATTGTGAAAATGTCTATGCTACCTAAAGCAATCTACACATTTAATGCAATTCCTATCAAAGTACCATCCATCTTTTTCAAAGAAATGGAACAAATAATGCTAAAATTTATATGGAACCAGAAAAGACCTCGAATAGCCAAAGGGATATTGAAAAAGAAAGCCAACGTTGGTGGCATCACAATTCCGGACTTCAAGCTCTATTACAAAGCTGTCATCATCAAGACAGCATGGTACTGGCACAAAAACAGACACATAGATCAATGGAACAGAATAGAGAGCCCAGAAATAGACCCTCAACTCTATGGTCAACTAATCTTCAACAAAGCAGGAAAGAATGTCCAATGGAAAAAAGACAGCCTCTTCAATAAATGGTGCTGGGAAAATTGGACAGCCACATGCAGAAAAATGAAATTGGACCATTTCCTTACACCACACACAAAAATAGACTCAAAATGGATCAAGGAACTTAATGTGCGAAAGGAATCCATCAAAATCCTTGAGGAGAACACGGGCAGCAACCTCTTCGACCTCTGCCGCAGCAATATCTTCCTAGGAACAACGCAAAAGGCAAGGGAAGCAAGAGAAAAAATGAGCTATTGGGATTTCATCAAGATCAAAAGCTTTTGCACAGCAAAGGAAACAGTTAACAAAATCAAAAGACAGCTGTCAGAATGGGAGAAGATATTTGCAAACGACATATCAGATAAAGGACTAGTGTCCAGAATCTATAAAGAACTTAGCAAACTCAACACCCAAAGAACAAATAATCCAATCAAGAAATGGGCAGAGGACATGAACAGACATTTCTGCAAAGAAGAAATCCAGATGGTGAACAGACACTTGAAAAAGTGCTCCATATCACTCGGCATCAGGGAAATACAAATCAAAACCACAATGAGATATCACCTCACACCAGTCAGAATGGCTAAAATCAACAAGTCAGGAAATGACAGATGCTGGCGAGGATGCGGAGAAAGGGGAACCCTCCTACACTGTTGGTGGGAATGCAAGCTGGTGCAGCCACTCTGAAAAACAGCATGGAGGTTCCTCGAAATGTTGAAAATAGAACTGCCCTATGACCCAGCAATTGCACTATTGGGTATTTACCCTAAAGATACAAATGTAGTGATCCAAAGGGGCACGTGCACCCGAATGTTTATAGCAGCAATGTCCACAATAGCCAAACTATGGAAAGAACCTAGATGTCCATCAACAGATGAATGGATCAAGAAGATGTGGTATATATACACAATGGAATACTATGCAGCCATCAAAAGAAATGAAATCTTGCCATTTGCAACAACATGGATGGAACTAGAGCGTATCATGCTTAGCGAAATAAGTCAAGCAGAGAAAGACAACTATCATATGATCTCCCTGATATAAGGAAGTGGTGATGCAACATGGAGGCTTAAGTGGGTAGGAGAAGAATAAATGAAACAAGATGGGATTGGGAGGGAGACAAACCATAAGTGACTCTTAATCTCACAAAACAAACTGAGGGTTGCTGGGGGGAGGGGGTTTGGGAGAAGGGGGTGGGATTATGGACATTGGGGAGGGTATGTGCTTTGGTGAGTGCTGTGAAGTATGTAAACCTGGTGATTCACAGACCTGTACCCCTGGGGATAAAAATATATGTTTATAAAAAATAAAAAATTAAAAAAAAAAACCTATACATCATGGGCATCTGGAACTGGACTCTCTATATAAAACATAGAAAATTTCATACAATACAAGTAGGCAAAATAAAAGTTGACAAGTAATTCCAGTCTTGGAAGGTATAAAAGGACATCCCTGATGAGCTTCCTCAGGTTCTCTTGGTACTGTCATTTTGAATCTTCAACAACCATGATATCACCATTTAGGAACATTGAATCTGAGAACATATTTCTTTCTAAAATAAGTTCACAGACAAAAATTATAACATATACATCAATCTAGTATGATAGGAGGTAATCAGAATAAGCAGCAAATATGAACAATCATATGAGGGGAATAGAAATAATGATTTGAAAGCAATTTTAATTATAAATAACTTTATATTTAAAAAACTTGCTTGCACTTCTCCCACCCACCAAGTCATAGATGCTTCTTAATTCATGACTGAAAGAGAAATATGTAGATTCAGGAGGTGCTGCCTAAGTGCATGTTGTCTGAGAAGCCTATGTACTTTGTAAAATTTCTCTGGCCACGGTCCCTGTCTCACAGTGGTCTGTAAATAAGGATGCAATCTGAAAGATGCTGGTGATCATCATTATGGAGCCTAGGATAAGACTAGCTGGCTGATAATCTTAATAGGGACAAGTACCCAGAGAAACATGTGGCTGACATCAAAGTGAGGTTAGCTTTCTGGGAACACAGCTAGTGAAGAAGGTCATGATGACTTGAATTCACTTTTCTACTCAGACACTGATGTTATGTTGATGTATTTCTTCATCAGTTATATTGGTAGTATAGGAAATCCCCCAGAAAAAAAATGGAACCTGGAAGTTAAACATTTCTATACCGATGTGTACATCATGCTGGTTTAGGAACAAAAATTTTCTCTTGGAGGATGAGTACATGAGGTGAGAACTAGTTAGGATGAAGCAACAGTTGATAAGTCGATAAGTTTCTAGAGACAGGACAAATGGGAGTGGCCATTTTGGGTGCATGGAGTGTTCAGCAAAACTCTAGGTAGAGTGGAGGAATTCTTTGAAATGGCCACAAGAGTGGTATTGAAATAAATCTATGGGAAGAAAAATGCTTGGTGCCTTATGTTGTGAAATGTCAGCTGTAAACAGTTCTCATGTAGTCAACTTTTTATGTATTTATGAATCTTAATCTATTTTAAAGAGAAAAATCACAAGTAGGCAGAGAGGCAGGCAGAGAGAGAGGGGGAAAGCAGGCTCTCCACCGAGCAGAGAGCCCGATGCGGGGCTTGATTCCAGGACCCCGGGATCATGACCTGAGCCGAAGGCAGAGGCTTTAAAACACTGAGCCACCCAGGCACCCCTTAATGTGTGATTATTACCTTTTTCATTTACTTATAATATACCTAAGTTTACAAATCAGAAATTGTCTTGCTATTCTGTTTACAAATAATTATGATTATTTTTGACTTCTGTAACCAAACCATCTGCCCCACCAGGTCTCTCTATTACCATTCTAGCATCCCTTCTCAGCACTACCACTTGACCAAGTATCAATTCAAATAATTTCTTTCTTTCTTTCTTTCTTTCTTTCTTTCTTTCTTTCTTTCTTTCTTTCTTTCTTTCTTTAAGATTTTATTTATTTATTTGACAGAGACACAGCAAAAGAGGGAGCACAAACAGGGAGACTAGGAGAGAGAGAAGCAGGCTTTCCAACAAGCAGGGAGCCTGATGTGGGGCTCAATCCCAGGACACCGGGATCATGACCAGAGCTGAGGCAAATACCCAACAACTGAGCCACCTAGGCATCTCCAAGTAATTTCTTAATTTCTCATTCCTTTATAGGAAAATGAAGTGCGGGTATCTTTTGTGAATTAGACTGTAACTACTTTATAAATAATGTGGCATGCATATCATTTGTTAGCTTCAAGGCACTCTGGTGAGTTAACACTTCAAAAGTTTCACTGGTTATGTAGCTTTTAGAAATGTACACAGACTGAAAGGCCCAACTAAGTCCATATCACTGTAGCAAAGGTAGAGGTATGGTTTCTTGTTAGTTCTTTTACATTTGTTGTGTAATTAGTGCCCCTTAATTTACCAGAATAAATAGATTTCCCCCAACTAGATGTAGTTTTATAAGATTGAATCTAATACTGATATTTGTCATCTCTGTAGCAAATTATAAAAAGAAGAAAAGAACAAGTTGAGCTAGGAATGAAAAAAAAATTACAGTTATTGAAAACCAAACAAACAAACAAACAAACAAAAAAGCCTTTATAGGTTAGTTAAATGCTAGATAAATCTTAATAATTAATAAATTAAAAAATAGATGTGAATCACCCAGAATATAGTATAAAAAATAGAAAATATAAGAGAGAAGTTAAGAGACATGAATGATAGAAGGAGAAACAGTGACATTAGTATAAATAGGGTAGAGAAAAAAGAATCAGGTACGGGGTGGAAATGACAATTTTGGAGGAGATAGTGTCTGAGAATTTTCCAGGAGAAAGATATGATTTATCTCTAGATTAAGAAGTACACCAAGTCCCAAGCAAACAAAAAATAATAGCAAACTCACATGCAGGCACATCATAATGAAACTATAAAACATATAGAATAAAAGTGGTGAAAAAAAAAAGAAATTATCCATAAAGGAACAGGAAGCAAACTTTCTGACAGGACCAGTAGATACCAATAGATGACCAGTTCGGGTGAGTTGATCAATAGAAAAAAGATTAAACCTTAGAGTAAAAGCAAATTTGTCTTCTTCTTGTCATGTTTATGGAGAAAAAGAGCAAGCCATTCAGCAGAGATTAAGAATGAAGCAAGCACCTCTGTGGAAAAGCAGAGGTGAAAGATCAGTAGAGAGCAGTTGTACTCTTAATGATTTCCCAGGATCTGGCTCCATCCATTGAAGGACCTACCTATCCTTGACTGACTCCATTCCTTGAAAGACCTACATATTCTTGACTTCCAAAAATTAATCCATGAACTTCCAATAAAATTTGTTCCTTATTTTTTTAAGTTACTTTAAGTTGGACTCTATTATTTTTAACCATAATGGTACTAAGACAATCTCTCAAAGGTTCCAAGGACTTAAAAAAGATTCGAATTCACAGAGTGCTTACTGAGTATCTATTTATATGTAAGTCTGTGTATTTCAAGATGGTGGTGGTGGTGGTGATGGAGTTGTGGTGGCAACAAGAAGATAAGTGAGGCCAAGTGTATGCATTTAAGTAGTTTATAATCCAGGGGAGAGAGGTGAATCAGCATTGCATTCCTGGAGTAAGTCCCACGTGGTCATGGTTACTATTCTTTTTATATATATTGTTTAATTATATTTGCAAATGTTCTGGTAAGGATTTTTACATCTTTCTAGATTAACTTCATGAAACGATTTTTCCATCTGTTAGTTCTAGGTTGGGTGCAGGATCCAGGTAGAAGTCTATTAGGGTGGTTTATATGACATATGATGGTAGCTAGAGCTAACTTTGGGATAGCAACAAGAATATGGAGAAAAAGAGATTGACTTGAGAGATATTGTAAGACAATATGCAAGACCTGTTGTCAGACTGGATATATGGGACAAGAGAGAAGAATATGTCAGAAATGACTCCTAGGTTTTTAGTTCATACACTGAAAGGCTGGAGGTATCATACACTTTTAGAGAGCACAGGTTTCTGTGGAGAAGATAGATTTCAAGTTTAGTATTGGACATGATGTCTGTAATATGCCTTTAAGATCTCTAGGTAGAGATGTTATATAGGCAGTTGAGAGCTCAGCATAGGGACCTGTGTTGAGAGTCATTGGAGGTAGTAATCAAAGCTGTGTAGATTTGCGAAATTCCCCGAGGAACAAATATAGAGTGAGAAAAGATTACAGCCAACACTTAATGGGTGGTTAGAGGTAGAAGAGCCTGCAAATTAGAGAAACCAGCGGCCAGAAAAATAGGAGTAAAATCAAGGCAGTGTGACATTGTGGAAGATAAGGGTAGAAATGTGGAAACTATTACCAAAGAGAAAAGGAATTGTCAACAATATAAAATAGTGCTTAAGGAGAGGTAAGATGAGGACTGAACCATCCACTGGATTTGGTGACAGGGAGGCCACTAGTGAACTTAATGAAAGCTCTTTGGGTGGAATGAGGAGGTGGAAGCCTGAATGGAGTGAAAGATGAGTGGGAGGTGAGGAAGTAGAAACAGTGAATATTGAAAACCATTTCAGAGTTTTGGCTGTGAAGGGGAGGAGAGAGGCAGAGCAGTAACTGGATGAGGATGTGGGAGTCAAGGGAACATCTTTTCTTTTTAAGGTGGAAAGGCTTATGTATGTTTAAATGTTGCTATATTAGGCTTCTTTATAAGTTTTCATTTAGGGAAGGATTATAGGACTTTGAAAAAAAATACCATCCATTATTTTATAGGCAAAACAGAAAATGTGAGTCATCCTGCAGAACTTGAGGCATTGGAGTCTGTAGAATTCCAGTCAGAGCTCAAAACACAAGAATGGGTGCTTCAAACCTGGCTCTACAAGCAGCAGCAATCATACCCTCCCAGCTACAGAGCTAGATCTGTTTAGGATTTCTCTGCACCATTTCCTGGGGCCCCGTCTTGTTTGGATTTGTCTCACTGACATGACTGTCCCTCACAGAAATCAACCTCAGGGGAGTGTGTGTCTAGTCTTTTATAAGATTTTTAAGTTCTGCCACATAAATTTGATTTCTTCCTGCACAGATAGCTAATACAATCCAAAATATAACATTTCTTTCTTTCTCTGTCTCTCTGTCTCTCTTTCTCTCTCTCTCTCTCTCTCTGTGTGTGTGTGTGTGTGTGTGTGTGTGTAAAATCAGAGACAAATGATAATAATTTTCAAAGTTCTTAGTTTTTAGTTCATTCTCACAGTAATTCAATAAAGCAGATCTGCCTATGTATTACCAATTCAACCAATATATTATGAACACATATATACTGATACTATATTAAATGCTGGTGATAGAGATGCATTAGTCAAAGGTTATGCTCTCCAAAAGCTTATATTCTAGAAGAGGAGACCCTTATAAAACTATATGGTGACTACTGTGAAAGAGCTATGCTGAGAGTTCATAAGAACACAGAGGAGGAGCACATGCCCCAGGTACAGGAAGGCTCAACTGGCAAAAGTAGGGGTGGGAGAGCCAAGTACCAAAATAAAAAACACACAGAGTAGCATTAATGTAAACATTAAGGTGTTAGGTGCAAATAATTAGAGCAAGAATTAATGAAATGTAGGAAACATGACTTGACAGGTAAGCAAAGGCCAAACTGTAAAGAACTTTAGATACTTTAAAAACAAACAAAAAATGTTGGATTTCACTGCATATATAGTGAGTTAAGGAAGATTACCAAGTTGCTAGTCATAGTCAGAAGATGACCGCAGACATTCTTTTTTGCCCAAGTTGTCTTGGTGTCAGAAACGGCTGTAAACTATTATGAGTCCAGTTTTGGACATGGTTTTCTCATTGCATGCCAGGCATTTATCAAGATCTTGGTTTTAAGAGCGGAGGGAGGGTCTTGTCTGGCATAAAAGCTAATTCATGCTGGCTGAGGAAATGATAGTGGGAATTCTTTTTAGGGTGCAGTGATGGTAGACCTTATGGGGTAAAGAATGTCCCAATATTTCAAGCTTCAAAAAGAACCATCATAAAGACAAGAGGTTGGTTAGATATTTAGAATTTCAAATTTTCAAGTTTCCTTTTGTCTTTTTTAAATTGAAATATAATTAACATACAGTGTTATATTAGGGTTTTGGGGGTTTTTTTAGAACCAATACAAAATTTTCCAAATTTTTTCTAGAACCTCAGAAACCTCATAGACTTTCAACACTATGCCTATAGTTCTGAAAAACAAAATTGCTCCTGTGTGAAAAAAGACATGAAACTTGTGACTAGAAGAGAAAGTAAAGAATGGACTAGAGACAAAGATCTTCTAGGACTACACAAGTATGTATGCACAGCCAAGGCCAAAGTCTAGTTTTCAAACTTCTTCTTTGATATTTCTTTAATTAGAAGATCATATGCTTAGACAGATGCATTAGAAAGCAAATAGTTTTGAAATACATTTCAATATCCCTTAGTAAATATAAGTAATATATTTCACCCTTCCGTATGCATTCAAATTTCTTGAGATTTTTACTGTCTCAAAGTTTACAAGGAGACAGTCCAGATAAACTCCTCTCCCAACATACTAGACTGAAGGTTTAGATCAGCATTTGATTCTTAATTTTTCAGTCCCTACAGAAAAGTATTCAAATAGGCTGTGGCCCTCTAACATTGAAATTTAAAGTGGAATTAAACTCTTCACAGATTTTTAACAAGGTAAATTATATAAAAATCTGTTGTAGAACTTCTTAAGGATGCTGAATTTATTAATAATTCCCTCACTAATACATAGATTAAAAGCATCACCTTGCGTGGCTCATTCAGTTAGTGTCTGACTCCCAGTTTTGGCTCAGGTCACTATCTCATGAGTCCTGGGAATGAGCTGTGGGTCAGAATCCATGGAGTCTGCCTGAAAATTCTCTCCCTCTGCCCCTCCTCCCACCTGCATGCTCTCTCTCTGTCAATAAATCTTAAAAAAAAAAAAAAAATCACCTTTACAAAACCTATCTTAATGGGAAAATACATGACATGAGGCAAAGATCATTGATTGTGATTTTTAAACACCTATAGACAAAACTAGTATTATCTTACAAACTCCTATTATCCATATGCGTATGAGAAATATGTAATATTTGGTTTTCCTCTTGATTTTAGAGCCACATTCTCTTGCATGACCTGCTTCCTCACCATCCTTTCATTCTCCCTATACCTTCTTAAGGAGGCTGAAATTATCCTCCTTCTCTGTAACTATCCCCACCCAAATGTTGACTTGGGCTTCATCAAGCTCATTTGTAAATGGGAAGTGGAATTACAACAAATTTTACCTTCTCTGTTAGGTACCAGTGTATAGTTGAGTACCATATGAGGTAACCTTATTTGTGTTTGAATCTTTTGATTTGATAATGTTTGTTTCATCCAGTTTTAATTGGAAGAGGCCTAGATTTGGAGCCAGGAAATTAGAATGTATTTCCCAGCTTATCACTTACAAGAAGGGTAAAATAAAAAGCAGGATCCTTAAACTCATTGTGCCTCCATTTCCTTATATATAAATGGGACTAATACTTTCATGCTTCCAGAGTCATTGTGAGACTCAAAGCAATAACTTCATAAGCTATAAAACAATGTACAGTTATATAATCTTTAAGAAATATTAACATTTCAAGATACTATTGGTCTTGTGTTTTGAGAAGGGTAAACTGAGTAACTGTTCATTTAGATTTATAAGTTTAAAGCAACTTTTTGATGGGTCTTTTCTTTGTATCTCCTCCCTCCTCTATTTTTGAGTTACACAATTTCATAGATATCCAGCTCCTTTAGGTAGAAGTTGAGTACTCCCCTGCAAAAAAGAAAGAAGTGGAGTCCCAGTTTATAAAGCACTAAGGGCAGTGGGTGGGCAGCAAACATATATCAGCCCACAGATGTTTGACCTTTTAGCACTGTTCAGCCAAACAAAAACAAAGGCAAAGAAAAGAAAGAGTGGAATTATTATCTATTATAGGTAATAAAAGTATACAAGTAAGAGTGTACACAGCTGGCACAGAAATATGACAGTTCTTGCCATTAAGTGAACATTTTACCTCAGGTAAGAGAGTTTTTATTTTTGTTTTTGTTTAATTCCAGGGGTCTGTAAACTACATCCACAGGGTCAAATCCCAAACCTGGCTACCTCTTTTGGTAATAAAGTTTTACTGGAATGCAGCTATAACCATTTGTTTATTTTCACACCGAAATAGCAGATTACAATGGCTCAGCTGCATAGAGACCATATGGTGAACAAAGTCAAAAATTCTTGCAATCTTGTCTTTTATGGAAAAAGTTTGCTGATTCTTGTTTTATTCTTATTTTAAATTGAGAATTGGTCTAAAAAATCACACACCGTGTTTAATGTACTAAAATATATCCGCTAACATTAAATCTATTTTGAGTGTTTCATCATTTAAACTAGAATAAAAAGATCTGAATTAACAAATACCAAGAATTCTAAGGAGAGAGCATTAAGTGTATCAGTTAGGAAGCTTTCTGAAAGAGAAAGCTCAACTCACATTGGCTTCATAAATAATAAAAATCTTTAGCTCAAATACAAGAGGTCCAGAGGTAGGTTGTATTCCTGCACTGGATGAGTCAGAAGCTCAAAGGAATTATTAAGGATGACGTACTATCTCTTCATTTTCCTTCTGTGTGTGTTAATCTATGGCCTCAGGCTGGCTTCCTCTTGGTCCCCAGATTGCTGCCTGCAGCAAGTCAGTCAAAATGTGGCTTTGTCCACATTTAGTGGGAAAGAGAGTGATAAAGAGAGGGAGAGCCACCTCTTCAGATGATTGAATCATCTTAGATTCCCTGCCCATTTCAGCATAGCCACTGTTACCAGGAAAATGTCATTTGCCAATAGGCTTAGATTAAACAGCATACACCCTTGAAGTGAGTGGGGTCAGTTTATCCTGAGTTACTTCAAAGGCAGTTGGATACTAGAACAAAATTAGGATTCTGTTAAAAATGAAGCAGGAGGGTTATTCTTTCTCCACATCCTCACCAGCATCTGTCATTTCCTGACTTGTTAATTTTAGCCATTCTGACTGGTGTGAGATGATATCTCATTGTGGTTTTGATTTGGATTTCCCTGATGCCGAGTGATATAGAGCACCTTTTCATGTGTCTTTTGGCCATCTGGATGTCTTCTTTGCAGAAATGTCTGTTCATTTCTTCTGCCCATTTTTTGATTGGATTATTTGTTCTTTGGGTGTTGAGTTTGCTAAGTTCTTTAAAGATTTTGGACACTAGTCCTTTATCTGATATGTCATTTGCAAATATCTTCTCCCATTCTGTCAGTTGTCTTTTGGCTTTGTTAACTGTTTCCTTTTGGTGGGAATGCAAGCTGGAGCAACCACTCTGGAAAACAGCATGGAGGTTCCTCAAAATGTTGAAAATAGAGCTTCCCTATGACCCAGCAATTGCACTACTGGGTATTTACCCTAAAGTTACAAATGTAGTGATCTGAAGGGCCACGTGCACTTGAATGTTTATAGCAGCAATGTCTACAATAGCCAAACTATGGAAAGAACCTATATGTCCATCAACAGATGAATGGATAAAGAGATGTGGTATATATACACAATGGAATACTATGCAGCCATCAAAAGAAATGAAATCTTGTCATTTGCAGCAACGTGGATGGAACTAGAGGGTATTAAGCTTAGTGAAATAAGTCAAGCAAAGAAAGACAACTATCATATGATCTTTCTGATATGAGGAAGTGGAGATGCAACATGGGGGGTTAAGGGGGTAGGAGAAGAATCAATGAAACAAGATGGGATTGGGAGGGAGACAAACCATAAGTGACTCTTAATCTCACAAAACAAACTGAGGGTTGCTAGGGGAAGGGGGGGGTTGTGAGAAGGGGGGTGGGGTTATGGACATTGGGGAGGGTATGTGCTATGGTGAGTGCTGTGAAGTGTGTAAACCTGGCGATTCACAGACCTGTACCCCTGGGGATAAAAATATATTATATGTTTATAAAAAAAAAAAAAAGAAGCAGGAGGCACAAGTGATGGATAAGCAACCAACAGTGTTTATTACATAGGTATGTTTTAATTGGATTAGGGAAGAATGAGAAAGGTTCATAGCTTGGAATTCTTATGGACTTTATGGGAAATCCAAACAGAGGAATGGATGTGAAGTGACAGATGGATGTTCTAAAAGTGAAGCTATCTTCACTTATCTGCAGAGGATTAGGCTTAGACCTTAACACTGACTAAAATTTAGAAAATATCCAAGACTACTGCTATTATTTATAGAAATCAATAATACATTTGTGTTTTAAGTCTTTTGGGTGCCTTTCTCAGGTTAGAATAATAAAGTTGTCAGCTGGCAATATACCAGAATGTTTCCTTCACTGCATTTCTTATTATAGAAAAAAATAAAACAATTTTAGAATAATAAATAGAAGACAAGAAGCCCTTTGACTTTGGCTGGAAGGAAGCCACTAACATACTCTGGCACTTGATAAAAGGAATATAAAAGGTCTCTTAAAGATGATATGAGATCTGTTCCTCGCATCATTTACCTAGTTGTACATCCAGATAAATTATAAAAGACCATAGACAAAGCTACCCTAGGGATATGGTTTATTCTCACAAGTACATTAGGTTTTGTGTTTCATGTGGCCCATTCATTTATCCAGAGCTGATATATTCAGTCTTGTAGTCACTGGCCTTCCGTGCCATTAAAGAATTACTGTTTTAAACTAACTAATACATTGAAGAAAAATCATTCAGGAATTATTCTAATTTTTATCTTTCTCTTCCCACAAATAAATCTATTTTGACGTTTGAAAATCTCACCTGCCTGAGATTGAAATTGAGGGGCAAAGAGCCCATTTTCTCCTGCCTTCCATAAGCTGCTGGTTCTAGAATTCTTATTTTTCCAGAATAGTTTTTATCTTAACAGCATAAAATCTAATCTCAACTTTTATTATCAAAACAAACAGTAGATTCATGAATGTCATGTAAATGTTAAAGCAGATTTTTAATGCATCATCCCACTTTTCCATCTTTATATATTTTTTTGACTTTTAATTTTTTATTTTTTATAAACATATATTTTTATCCCCAGGGAGTCAAACCATAAGTGACTCTTAATCTCCATATTTATATATTTTTATGAGAAATGTTATATGTGTTAACTTGATTGCTTATTATTTGCTAAGCATATATCAAACTTTCCTATCTGTGTGCTTTTGTTGATTGTTTCTCCTTTTAAAGTCACTGAAGGACAAGTTTTCACATTTGTTATTGTATGTGAAAAGTGGCAAACATTGAGAAGAAACATTAAAAATCTTACAAGTAGTGCCTCTTTGTAAAGGCAGAAAGGCTTTCAATTTTACGTCAGTTCATCTTTCAGTGTTTAAGATCCCCAGTAGCGTCAGATACTCTGATAGTTAGTCACCTAAAAGTAAAGCTTTTTCCAATTCCAAAGAATTTAAAATCTAGTGAATTGAAATTTCCATAAATCTTAGATATTCAATAAATCTTGAAAATGGTTTACTTTATGGCAGAGTTAGTGGATTCCTCTTGAGAGCTTGGAAGGTCTCCATTCCACATTCTTAAATATGTTTCCCTCCTATGGTTAATTTAGCACTATTGGTAATTATTATTTTGCTAAATACCCTCTTTCCCCTAAAGCATTTATTTAAAAAAGAAATGTGCATAGTGACAAAGGAATATTTTAGGGAAGTTAGATGTTTTCCTGTCTGAGTATCTGTCAGATAGGAAGCTCTCAATAAACATTGGTTGAATGAGCGAAAGTATAAAAGGCAGATGAAATCCTTGAACATCTGGGGGTAATTGGTCTTTCCAGTAAGACGCAAAGAGAAAGGAGTTGAGGGAGTGTTCAGATGGGATGGGGAAAGCTCTGAAAGAAGAACTAGTGAGATTTGTCTTCAAGTGCTTTACAATTATGCCTAGTATTGGCTAGAGGGTATGGAAAGAAGACATATTTCTTCTTGGTACATTTGAATCTGATTAAATACAATTTTTCAGCACGACGTAGATTGTATTCTTTCACAGACAGCTGATTTTTCTAGACTCTTAAGGAAAAATAAAAAGATATTTTCTGAGATGACAGTTTCCTCTGTGTTCCTTAGAGAACAAAGAGAAATAAAGTGAACTCCCCCATGGAGTTTCAAATTCTTGAAGCTTTTGTAATTGGTAGAAATTTTCAAAAAGAGATTTTTCTCTGGATTTCCTTCCCATACATTTCTCATATAAAGTACTGGAAGATAAAAAGAAGAAAATCTGGGTCTCTGTGGTTTCGGTGAGAAGGTAAGCCAGAATTTGGTATTCAGAAGCAGAAATTAGTAGCAGATGGAACAGCCCCAGCCCCTTCCCTGAGACTTCCCTGGCCCTGGCTGGAGGCTGTGCTTGAGCGTCCACTTGAGATATTGAATCAGAGGATGAGGCAGCGAAGGGGACTGAATCCCAATTCTTTTTTGGTGGTGCTGCCTAAGGAATCTTAAATAAGTTAAAAGTCATTAAAAAAACTTTCATAATTTTTCTTTAATAGAATACCAAAAATTCTATTACTGTGTTCTGGGTAACCTGATTTGTTCTAAATCAGAAGAACAACAACAGCAAAAGACAGTTCTGCACTTCTTTTGCAAGTGAAGAATCAAGTTTCCTTTGAGTTTTTAATTTCTAAGCTTTCAATAGGGACGCTTTTAACTGAAGCAATTATTGTATATATGCTGCTCTACACACATCACAAAGACTTGCTCCAGCAGAGAACTATTTTTCCGAAAGGACTAAAGATTAAAGGTAAAAAATGTTTTTGCAAATGTTAAAATTACATTTAAAATTATAACATTTGGTAGTTATTGCAGCTCTGTAGGCTAATCAGAGCCTAGAAAGCAGTGTTTTGTAATCTCCGTTCAGCCACTAACATGTTGGGTGGCCTTGAACAAATCAGAAAATTGCCCTCTGCTTTAATTTCCCTACATATAAAACAGAGATACAATAACTTGCTAGCTTGCACTAAGAAATAGCTGGGAAAATTACTTCCAAGCACTTTAACATTTATAAAATGCTAAATAAACTAGGTTTGGGGTTGATTTCTGACAACAAAATACATTCCAATTGAATTGTTTTTAGTGGACAGATGTACAGAAACTACAAGTACCTTCTAATACTCTTCACCCCAGGGGGTACCTGGGGGCCTCAGTTAGTTAAGTATCTGCCTTAGGCTCAGGTCATGATCCCAGGGTCCTGGGATTGAGCCCCACATTGGGCTCCCTGCTCAGTGAAGAGCCTGCTTCTCCCTCTCCGTCTGCTGGCTGCTCTGCCTACTTGTGTTCTCTCTCTCTATCTCTCTGTCAAAGAAATAAATAAAATCTTAAAAAAAAAATGCTATTCTCCCCACAGGCCCATGCTCATGAACAGACTCCAGAGAATCCATAAAGACCTTGACTCTTTAGGCAAACTGTAGATATATTTGCTTTGCAAGAGTTCAAAGCTTTCATCATACTTTCAGAGGGGTAACTGACCCCCTAAATTAAGATCCATTTCATCCCACAGAAATAAACCCCTATTATCTCTCTTACTACTTTGATATATACACTTCCATCTTCTTTATTGCACACACTGACACACATACATACAGGAATATTCATTACAAAATATTCATTATGCCAAATATAGTATTACACACTTCAGATATTACGACTATTGTTCTCTATAATTTTTTCCAAAAACATGATTTTAATGGCTGCATTTGTAATCAACTACATAGGTATCTTATGACTATTTAGTTCTCTTTTTTTTGTTTGTTTTTTTTTTTGTTTTTTTTTTTTAAAGATTTTATTTATTTATTTGACAGAGAGAAATCACAAGTAGATGGAGAGGCAGGCAGAGAGAGAGGGAAGCAGGCTCCCTGCTGAGCAGAGAGCCCGATGCGGGACTCAATCTCAGGACCCCGAGACCATGACCCGAGCCGAAGGCAGCGGCTTAACCCACTGAGCCACCCAGGCGTTCCCCTATTTAGTTCTCTTTTGATGGATATTTAGAATATTTATATTTTGCTATTATAAAGCTTTTTATGGACTTCTATTCATAAAAATATTTATGTATTTTTTTTCTAAATCCTTTAGTGTAATTGCCCAAAAGTTGCTTCTTTGATGATTTTTAGAATCATTCTTGTTCTTATTCACTGGCTTTCCTAGACTATTCCACTGGAATGCAGATTGCTTATTCTGAAGAATAGCACCTTTTAAATGTATGTGTTTTCAGAAAATATCATTTAAATTTAATATGGCTGTTTAGTTTATATGTTGTCTACTTGAAACAATGAGTTTGATGACTGCAGAAATGAAATGGTTTGATTTTTCTAAGTTATGTAACTTTTAGTCCATGAGGATTATGTTGAGGGTTTTCCAATCATGAAAATCTAACATAGGAAGGAAGCCAAAATGGTCTGATTCCTCATTTTTAAGGTCTTAACTATTGCAGGTATGTACATTCTGTAAGTAAGATTATTAAAGCAGCCATTTATCACATCAAAAATCAGAAAAGAAGGGGCGCCTGGGTGGCTCAGTCGTTAAGCATCTGCCTTCGGCTCAAGTCATGATCCCAGGGTCCTGGGATCGAGCCCCACAGTGGGCTCCCTGCTTGACAGGAAGCCTGATTCTCCCTCTTCCACTACCCCTACTTGTATTCCTGCTCTAGCTGTCTCTCTCTGTGTCAAATAAATAAATTCTTCAAAAAAAATTAGTAAAGAAATACTAAAATAAAGGTGCAATTTTGTTCATCTCTTCTATGAAACAAAATAGAATTAAACCATGCTACAGCAACACATCTTCTATCAATCACATTCTCTTGCTATAAGGAAAAAGATTCTTTTGCTGAGTTTCCTGTTTAAGTATATTAGCCAGTACTTGCCCCAGAGAGCAGCTTCCATTCATTTTATGTTTTTTAGTCTCTTCTACCAGGGCCATCTTGGCAGTCTTTTTGACCTTTTCAGAACTTGTGGATCGTCCATTCCTTCGTAAGTAATTTTTCACTGGCAAGCAACATATTTCATTTATGAAGTGACCTTTCCAATCCTTGTTTTTTAATGATGTGTTCCCAATAGTTGCCTTATTCCTTATAAAGAAAGGTGCAGTCCAAGATTTTGCAATTTTTCTACGACAGTAAAAAAAAGGATTTCTTGCTTTCTTAAAAGTATTGAGCTGGAATTATGAGCAATTTGTTTTTGGTACGTTGATTCCTTTGGAAGTCATTTAAAGGATTTTTTTTCCCGTTTTTTTTTGTTGTTGTTGTTGTTGTTTTGTTTTGTTTTTATTTTTCATTTTTGTAGTTATAGTTGCTTATGGGCTTTTTTGGTCAGGAGGTCCTGCCATCACCTCAAATTTATCATACCCAAGACCAATAGAAAACCACCCCTTACCTTCTTCTACTCCTCTGTTTCTCTCACTTGAACTACTGAGTTTCCAGTCTCCCAAGCTAGAAACCTCAGTTTCACTTTTATCCTGTGTATCTTTGATGATTCTCTGCCCCAGATTTTTAGAATGTTTAAAATCCTGTCCTGCTTTTCCATGTATCATAGAAAGTCTCAGAAATGTCAGAAATGTGATGTTCTTTCTAATTTCTGATTTCCTGTCCTTCGTTTACATGTGGCATAGACATTTGTAGAAGGACCATGTATGATCCCAATTTTTGGTTCAGAATGAAATTGTAACTAATTTACATAATATCTGTCGCTAAACCTGCCTCTCTAAAAATATCTTTGTCTCAATTCCCAGTGGCATCCCTCCTCTTCACATGCCAAAGTATACCATAGCCTTCCAGATGGTCTTCATATCACCAGTAGATTTGTCTTCTAATCCTTCCTTCAGAACACTTTCTGGCTAATCACTTGAAAGAACCACTTAAATCATATTACTCCTTCCTCAGAAATAATAGCTACCTGTTACTTTTTGTATTGCATGATTTCAAACCAAGGTCCCCTGAGTCCTAGTGTTCTGCTTCCAGTTCTTCAGGAAGCACATCATGTTGAGAGAGAGAGTGAGAAGAAAGTTAAGCTACTGGGTTTTTATCAAATTATGAAATGGGGCTTGTTACTAAGTGTAATGCTATAGAATATATATTATGTACATATTTCTTTTTCAGTTAAGCTAATTATAATTTAAAAAGTGTAAATTTTATTATTGCTTCCAGAAAGTTTACAACATATTATGTGCCTCATCAATAAATATGTGTCTAGTTACTTAAATTGAGTGAATGAACTAATAATATTTCTTTCTCACAATCCTGCAAAGAAATATATATTATCCCATATTACTAGTGTACAAACATTTTATGAAAGCTAAATGAATTTGAAAGGAAGTCTGCCTTATCCATAAGACTCATGTCTTTCCTGAGATAGCAACTGGAGTTGGGAGAGAAGATAGGAAATCTCCCATGTTTCTTTCCAATTTTTAAACAAGACGTCCTCTCCTAGGCACCAAACTTCTAATGCTCTCCTATTTTCTTTTGCTATAGATCGAAGACTCTTAGTATATTTTCTCACCTTTAGTAACTGGAAAGACTACCTTTAGTATTTCAAATGTATCTGTTACAAGGCTGGCTGAGGAATGGAACTCAGTTTCCCTGCTACTCACATTCTATAGGCCCTTTAAGGTTTTGTTGCTGATCACTATGGAGAAACAGAAATTAATGGATGAATGAAATGGAGAAGTTCCAAATTACATAGTCTTATATATTCCTTCAGTTCTAACAACTCCTCATCCACAATATTAGCATGTCTCTGAACTGTGTCTTAAGCCCAGCACAGATATCTGCCTCCAGACACCGTAGTTTGTGTTCAACAAAACTCCTTGTCCTTTACTTTAATAAGGATGTTTTCTCTCTTTCTCCGTGATGGCACTTCTTACCACATTGAAGGTGCAAGATCTCTTTCCCTGTGATGGCATCTCTTACCACATTGAAGGTACAATCCAGAGAGACCATTTGATGGCTTGTGTTTATGTTTATGTTTCTGAAAACCTCCAAGAAAACAACTCCGTGGAGCGCCTGGGTGTCTCAGTTAAGCCTTTGGCTCAGGTAGTGATCTCTGGGTCCTGGGATTCAGCCCTGCACTGGGCTTCCTGCTCAGCGAGGGAGTCTGCTTCTGTCTCTTGTCTCTCCCTCTGTCCCTCCCCACTGCACATTCTCTCTCTCTCTCTCTCAAATAAATAAATAAATAAAATCCTAAAAAAAGGAAAACAAATCCACTACACCTATTACCTACCTAGAATTTCAACTGTTAATTCAACAAACATTGTTTTTGAATAATTACTATATATCAAGGACAACACTAACAAGTCCCCTCAAAAGCTGAAAGGACACAATCCCAACCCTCCCTAAGCTCACAGTGCACTGGAGAAAACAAAAAAAAATGTATGGTAGATGTCATATAATTGCTATGCTAGCAGTTTCCTGTGGGAATATTGGAGGGTGTGAATTTAAATCTTTCAAGGGAAGAAGGGAAGCCTTCATGGAAGAGATGGCATTTGTTATTTGAAGAATGGTTAGACTTGAAGTAGCAGCTGAGACTTGGAAGATAGGTAACAATAGACAAATCCTCAGAGGGCATCTAGACACATGTGAACACAGAAGCCTGGAATAGCATATAGTATTTGGAGACCTTAAATAACTCAGTGTTGCTGAGACCTAAAATTTAAGGCGGGGAGTTAAAGAAGATGTAATTTTCTGGATAGCAGAGGCAGGGTAACAATGGTATTAGTGTATTTAAGATTTCTCACATAGTCTTATAATAATTATGTGATGGCATGTAGTGTGAGTAGTTAAACAGTATGAGAAGTTTTTCTAAAGTTTAAAACTGTGGACTGAAAAAGAAAAAAAAATAATTTGATAGACGCAGAAATCTGACCCTGGGCCCCATTTGATTTCGTTTACTACTGTGTGAATAAAATTGGGCTTACCATTTTCCCCAAGAAGCTGTGATTCAAGATGTAGTACTGGAAAAACTTCAAGAGTTTGCCCAACCATAGAGGGTGTACCCCTACAACATCATGAAAGGTTTAGGCATCTTATGATATATTTACATGATGGACAGAGTGTTCCAGTTTTACTGTATAAATAATAGCAAAATATACACCTCAGTTTCCTCCCCCAAATTATTATAAATTGTTTGGGTCAACTGAGGACATGGATTTAAAAATAATTTTCTGATGGTCCCTTAGGGAATTAATCACACTGTTGTGGTTGTTGTTGGTGGTGGTGCTGGTGGGTGTGTTTTCATAATTTGTTCATATATCTATTTATGATACATTGGGTTATATTTATTTTGTGGTTTAAATGCCTATGTATACATTAGTTTTTAAATCTGAAAGACTTGGAGTAGACTTCTACAACCTTTGACTGTTAACCCAGGCCTCCATTTTCATATCTGCAGAATTGGTATAATCTTACTCATATGAAATATTCAGTGACTAAGTGCAATAACAATACATGTAAATTCTTAAGTCAGTACCTGCACATTTCATATCCAATCAGTGACTATTGAATGAAGAAAATATCTTGAATACACTACACTATAGCAAAAGGAATGTAGTCTTTCACTTGCTCCACATGGAGAAAAGGAAAGCATGTTTGGGGTCTCTACTTCAGGGAGTATTTGGAAATAAATATTTTGGGGGCATAGAGTAGATAACAAATGGAAATAGACCCAATGATAGTGCCTATACTAAATTACATTTTTCATCATCATCAATACATTTACTTCTTAAAATTTAGTAATGGTAATGCACATTACCTAAGAATAGAAGGAGAAAAACACTTCAAAAATCAGTTAACCTAAGTATTACTACCCCTTAAAAGAAGAAATTCAAAGTGGTTGCCAGCGTTGAGATATTTAGAAATTGTCCTTAATATGTATATGAATTTTATTTTAGTGGGCAAATCAAAGAGATCTCAAAGATGAATTTTAATCACATTTCTGGTTTTTTTTTTTTTTCTGATAGCAGAGGAAGGAAAATGAACAAACACATAATAAACTGAACTTTTTATTTTGAATTATAAATTAGTAAAAGAATCTGGGTTTCTTAATTTTTCTTCATCTTCATAACCAAGTTCTCTATTATCAGTGATTCTAGAAAGGTTTGATTGGTACAGTTACAGTTAGCGCAATCCAATGGAAACATGGTTCTTGCACAATTGACATATTTTAATTAATGCAGCTTAGAGATGTGAGAAGAACAAAGGTCTTGGTTTTTAAATTTTCTATTAACTTACTGTTGACCTTCATCAAGACATTTTCCCATTTCCCCTCTGCAAAGTCAGGGGCTTATGCTAGGTGAAATTTGAGGTTCCTTCCAGTTTAGATACTCGCTGATATTAAGTTACCTGAAAGTAAGCAGCTTAGATGCAAGAATGATGGTGATCATGGCGATGACAAGAGATGTCTTTGAGCACTTATGTGCTATAAACTGTGTGAAGTATAGATCTGTGTTCAGTGTGCCTTCACCTGAATCATCTGAACGTACATCTCCAAAGTGATCCTGAAATTAAGCTGTTAAGTATAGCTATTCTCCTGTCTTTCTTAAAATTCACATTTTCTATTTTCACTAGAAATGTGCTTTTAATCTAAATGCAAAGAGGATTAACATAATAATTTAAGTTGTCTCCGGAAGAGCTAATGAATAATGGTATCGGAGTTCCTCTGCTGATGCCTTATTGAAGCAGGCTCTAGGGTGGGCTAACGGTTTATTCTAAGGGCTTTATAGTCCCTTGCAGATTTGACTGATGTGACCTTGAGCAAAATGCTTAATGTGAAAGGGCAGATATGCTTGTCTTTATTTTTAAATCACAATATAGTACAGATATTTTTCCCTCCAATTTGATTTTTTGACTGAATTCTCAAGAATTACCGTGGGTGTTCAAGGTTTCCAATAATAGGCGTATGTTACCATAGACACGTCCTTTAAATATGTCAGTGGTGCATTATTGCACAGCAATACTTAAAGGCTTTCAGAAAAGTTGTATTTTATGAAATCCTGAAATTATTTGGTCGTGAATGATAATTAGAGATTTGACTTTCAGCTGTGAAGTGGTCCTGAGATGTTTTTTAGAGTCTTGTGGCACATTATTATGGGAGTCAGTGCAATTTACTATAGAGAATATTTAGAAGATAAGGGATAAAAGATAATGAGTCTCTCTAACTATTCCAAGGTAGTCTTATGGGATTATTAAAAATGAGAACTTTAGGGTGCCTCGGTGGCTTAGTGGGCTAAGCCTCTCCCTTAGGCGTGGGTCATGATCTCAGGGTCCTGGGATTGAGCCCTGCATGGGCTCTCTGCTCAGTGGGGAGCCTGCTTCCCCCTGTCTCTCTGGCTACTTGTGATCTCTCTCCCTCTGTCAAATAAATAAATAAAATATTTAACAAAAAAAAGGGTGAGATCTTGAAAACGCAATTTTAGTTGAAGTAGATCATTTTTTAACCCCCTTGCGTTTGGGGGGGAAGTAAATTACCAACTACTAGCTTATTTTGCTTTGCAAAACTAACATTAAAGAAAGAAATAGAAGAATCCTTGGCCATCTTTCCCACAGTCTATCAACTTTTTAAAACTATTGCTATTATCTTTTTCACCATATTATAAGAAATTTTAAAACAGATGACTCTAGGGGCACCTGGGTGGCTCAGTTATTGAAGCTTCTGCCTTTGGCTCAGGTCATGATCCCAGAGTCCTGGGACCAGTCTCCCATCAGGCTTCTTGCTCAGCGGGAAGTCTGCTTCTTCCTCTCTCTCTGCCCTTCTTACCCCCCCCCCCCACCTGTGCTTGCTTGCTCTCTCTCAAATAAGTAAATAGAATCTTAAAAAAAACAAACAAAAAACAGGTGACTCTAAAATGTGTTTCTGCAAGGAAGTTCTACAGATGAGAGAAGAGACTATTTAGTGAGCCTATCCTATGCGCCTTGCACTGTGCTAAGCAGTGTGATGTTTCTTTTTAAATATTTGTCGAAATGCTTGCCTGGCACTAATGCTAGGGTTGTTAGGAACATAAGGATAAAAAGACAAGGACTCTAGAGTCAGTAAACCTCACATCTATTATCTCAAGTGATCTTCATAGTGAACATGGAAATTTGTTTTTGTTTTTGTTTTTCTATTTTTTTAACATTAGGAACTGAGGTTCATAAGAACAAAATAATTTTCCCAAGTTTATCTTTCCAGTAAAAGACAGGACAGAACTTGTGTTCCAGGTCTGTCTAGTGATCTTATACTATATCATATTGTTTACTTCACCTCTGTCATATCCATGGCAGTAGAAAAGTCCAACATCTTGGGTTTAAGCTCAGGCTCCACATGCACTCCCCATGGGACCCGAAGCAAGTTATTCTACCTCATGGAATCCATTTTTTTATCTCTAAGATGAGGATGGTAAGATGCTACTGTCAAAGGTGGTTAAGGATTATGTGAGATGATGGTTGTAAAGCACTTTGTATGTGTTAGATTAGCACATTGTGGGTCCCATGTAGTTGCTGTTGCACTTGTGGGCATGAGTAATCTCTGCAGGAAATGTTGGAAAATTTTATGGTTCTCTATTTGTTTGTTCCTTTATTTTCTCAGTCAAAAACTTATAGCACCATTTGTCTGTCTCAGGGGCCATTGAAGAAATGATGAAGTGGTAGTAGAGCTAGGTATGGTTGCGGAGGGATCAGTCATACTAAAGGGCTCTTGTAGGATCTGATTGAGGATCAGCTGGGCATGAGCAGGGATCTGGACTCCATTTTCCCATGTCAGCTAAAGACCCTTCACTTTTTTGTCTTGATAAGTGACTAATTCATACACTTTTATTTGCAGAATGTTCAAAAAAAAAATACTGCCTTAAAATGAAAGTTGCTTGGGGGCACCTGGGTGGCTCAGTGGGTTGAAGCCTCTGACTTCGGCTCAGGTCATGATCTCAGGGTCCTGGGATCGAGCCCCGTATTGCGCTCTCTGCTCAGCAGGGAACTTCCATTTCCTCTCTTTCTGCCTCCCTCTCTGCCTACTTGTGATCTCTGTCTGTCAAATAAATAAATAAAATCTTAAAAAAATAATAAATAAAAGTTGCTTGGAAGGGATATATTTAAGGACTCTAGTTCTTTTATTTTATCAATACTATGTCCTTACCATTTAACATTTTGTCATGTGGTAGGGTTCAATAAATGATGATAAATGAATGAATTATCTAGTGAATAAACAAACATGTACTTACAAAGTGTCTGAGTGTGTATATGTATGTGAATATATACATGTATGTGTGTTGTATGCATGTGTGTGCATTCGTTGTGTGTTTAGATTCTACATATAAGTGAGATCATATGGTGTTCATCTTTCTCTGACTTATTTCACTTAGCATAAGCCTTTCAAGGTGTGTGTGCACACACACATAAACACACACACACACACACACACACACACAACCTTGGGTTAGAATTTAGGGTTGGAGACAATAGCTAAGCAAGAACCAGAACTAAGAATGATTAGGATATAAGAGAAGAGAGAAGGGTTGGAACTATGCATGGGATCATGGCTGGATGCTAAGACCCAGGGATTGGGTTAGGCTGATCGCTTTGCCTTGCATTTACACGATGCATTTCTGCTATAAACAGCTTTCACAATAGGCTAGCAAGGTGGGTAGAGCAGGCATGAGCTGCACTGTTGTAAGATCCTAGCTGTTGGGATTTTTACCCACCTGTGCTATCAATTATACATTCTATTCAAACATCCATGCTGAAAATTCTTTTCATCTAAGCTTGTGCAGATTGTGGGACAGGCACCTACCAAGCAGAGAGCCACAGAAGTCCTATATAAAGGCTTTACTCACCTCCAACCAATTAGGAGGCATGAAACCTGAGCCCGCTCTCCTCTCAGCTGCCCAAAGTCCCGTTTCAATACATCTTTTACCAAAGGAACAGAGCAAATTCCCAACAAGAGGAACACTGCTTCATAAATATTGAATAGTGCTAGTTATACCTGACCTGAGAGAAACCTCAACTTGTTAGAGGACTGTGTTTATCAGCCTTAGCTCCAGAGTATTATATATCCGAAAATCTGCAAGGTTTGTGAACAATGAGGAAACTGAAAATGTTGTCATTGTCCTAGTTATCATCCTCATCATCAAAGGATGGGTATTTACTGTAGGCTCTTCTTTTTTTGGCAATGAAAAGAATAGATGCAGTTGAATAATTGGTGGATATGTTTTTTGAAGAAATGTTAAAATAATTGACATTTGGGGGCATCTGGGTGGCTCAGTGGGTTAAAGCCTCTGCCTTTGGATCAGGTCATGATCCCAGGGTCCTGGGATCGAGTCCCACATCGGGTTCTCTGTTCAGTGGGAGACTGCTTCCCCATCTCTCTGCGTACTTATGTTCTCTGTCTGTCAAATAAATAAAATCTTTAAAAAAATAATTGACATTTGGGTAGAGAAATACATGAGATTATGTTTAAAAGTAAGGAAAACTGGAATTTAGGGAAAATTACATTATCTATGTGTGTAGGGAAATAACAAACATTAAAAATGTCTTGGTTTCATTTGGGGAGGATGCAAGATTTGGAGGAAACCAGGAGGGTTTCATAATAGTGTAGGACCCAAGAGGAAGACTTGTGAAGTTTATGAGGGAATACAAGATGCTGTGGGGAAATAAAAAGAGTATTGAGTCAAATAGAATTAGGTTCAAGTCTCCACTTTGACATTCACTCACTGTGTCCTAACACAAGACATTTGTGTCCCTAAGAGTAATGTCTTCAACAGTAAAGTGTGGACAATAAAACATTCCTTAAAATGGGATGATATGGGGCACCTGGATAGCTCTGGATTTCAGCTCAGGTCATGATCTCAGGGTTGCAAGATTAAGCCCCATGGTGGGCTTGTACTGGGTATGGCACCGGTTTAGGATTTTCTCTCTCTCTCTCTCCCTCTGCCCCACCCCTTGTTTACATGCATGTGCTTTCTCTCCTCTCTCTCTTTCTCTCAAACGAAAAAAAAAAAAAGGGGGGGGATGATATGTATGAAATCCCTTGTGATGATCTGGCACGTAGTAGATACTCATTAAATGCGTATTCTTTTCCCTCGTGAGTATTTCAGAATCACCACTCTTACAAAACCAATCTTTAAATCTACTAATTTCTAAGCCTTTACTTAACCAGTCTGTTCCTCATTGTCTATGCACATTTCCATGTTCTTTCTTTCTTTCTCTTTTTTTTTGTTGCCTTTATTCTACTTTTTTTCTTAAATTGAGACATAATTGACATGTATCATTATATTAGTTTCAGGCATACAACATAAGGGTTCAACATATCTATATATTGCAAAACAACCACTACGGTTAGTCTAGTTAACATCCATTACCACATGTAGTTACAAATTGTTTTTTCCTGTGATGAGAACTTTTAGGATCTCCTCTCTCAGCAACTTGCAAATATAAAATGCAGTATTATTAACTACAGTCACCATGTTGCTTTCATTTCTTGGCTATTATAAATAATACTTCAATGACCCACATTTCTTCTTTTATTCTTTATTTTCCCATACTCAAGAGAACATCCTATCCATATCTTTCTATATACTCAGGATTTCTTTCACAAGTTGATTAAGTTTTCCTTTATCTGTGACCCTGTCCTGGACCACTAAATAATGTAATATCCCTGCACTGACATCCATAGAATTTATTATTTTTATTTATTTTCCGTATAACTACATATCTTATAATCATTTATGTCTTTATTTAATAAATGATACCAGGCACTGTGCTAAGCTCTAAGAGTCTATAGGTGGGAAAAAAAAAACAAAAAACAAAACAAAACAAAACAAAAAACCAAGCTGTGTAGTTAGTAAGTCAAAGTCTTCTTGGGGAAAGAGATACTAAGACAAATAATTATGATTAAGTGTAAGTGCACTAGGAAATATTTGTAAATACTATAAAAAACGTCCTTTCATTCAATTAAATTATATGCTATTAAATGGCAGGGCCCTGTTTTATATTTCTCCTTTTTAAACATTCTCCTCTAGAACATCTAGCTGAGTATTAAGTAATTATTACATATTTGTTGCCTTAAATTCTTCCGTGGAGAGTTTTAGTATTATAGAACATTTTAAATGCCTAAGAGGGAATATTTCCCTAAAACAATCATCATTGGGATTCTGTATAAAGCCTCCAAGCCAATGGAAACCCTTGGAATTGAAATAGACCCTTGGTTTGCTTTGAATCCTTCATTTGCATTTGTGAAACTAAAGTTCCCAAGCATTTAAGCAAAGTCAGGCTCTATAAAACCCTTCTCTGTTGGGGAGGCTATATGACAAGCCAGGATCAGAAGCCTGAACCACCATGGTAGGTAGGTATCTGTAGTGCTGGCCAAAGGTCAAATATCAAGAGCATGACTAAGGGAGCATAATATGTTAAAACTCAAATCCAATATATAGATCTGTTGTTAAGCAAAACTATCTTGGAGACCAGTGTTTAGAACTTGGGTGTGTGGTCAATCATGGAGGCCCGTGAAGGTTTTTGAGAATTGCTAAGATTTGTATGGTACTAATTCTGTAGCTACAATTATGAAGCTTATAGAAACCTAGATATTGGCTACTGGAATTTAGTAGGCAAGGAAGGGCCCTTTCATGACACTTAGCTCAAATAACCAACCTGAGCTTGCAAAAGGGAACTCTCACTGGAGTTGCCTCCCAGTAATATTACCCTGGTGTTTTATTGACGTGGAATTCCTACTTCCTCCAAGACACATCTGTGTCTTTCTGGCTGCATACTGAGCTAACTTTGGGAACTGGAAATAATGGTGATTGAAAGATCACAGCTTATTAGCTTAATGTTTGCTTAGCCTTTTGCCGGAGCCAAGTATAAACAACCCAGAGGCAAATTTGGAAGCCCTAAGTTCCAAGAAAGAGTTTTTGACCCATGGGGCTAAATAAATGCTGTGGATTCATATGGGATTCTACAGTCAGCAAGTGTTGTTACGTGATCCCAGGGCTGTTTTCCGTGTAGTTAATATAAGTATGTTCCTATAGGATGTGATTCAGGGACTCTCCAGCCGTTATTCACGATTAGGATTTGTTCCTATGGGTTTTTCAACTGATTAATGAAGTAGGGTTTTGGAATGGAGAATTGGAACTTGCTGGGAGGGAGCAGGGGAGATGAAAAAAGGCCAGTCAAAAAGATGTAGAAAGATTAAGAGTCACTTATGGTTTGTCTCCCTCCCAATCCCATCTTGTTTCATTTATTCTTCTCCTACCCACTTAAGCCCCCATGTTGCATCACCACTTCCTCATATCAGGGAGATCATATGATAGTTGTCTTTCTCTGCTTGACTTATTTCGCTAAGCATGGATTATGGACATTGGGGAGGGTATGTGCTTTGGTGAGTGCTGTGAAGTGTGTAAACCTGGTGATTCACAGACCTGTACCCCTGGGGATAAACATATATGTTTATAAAAAATAAAAAATTAATAAAAAAAAAAGATGTAGAAAGATAAGCAAAGCATAGTTTTTCCAAAGAGCAGTCCTAATATTATCAACTACTAATATATGTGGAATACGTTCTATGCTTCAAATACAGTATTAAGCAAATTTTAGCTTTTAAATTTATTTTTTACAACACCCCAGTAATAAGGGTGCTACAAGTATCCCAATATCACACATCTATTAATAGTGTGTCTGAGGGAACACCTTAAGTCTCAGTTGATTAACTGAGACTCAAGCACAGATTTATCTTACTCTGCTGATTCCCTATTCACAAGTGTGCTGTATGGGTTCATGGTTCTGCTCAGGAAATGAAGGCACTAAAGTCCAGCTCTTGCTGATATAGATTTCCAGAAGTGTGCACAGCAGTCATCCCATGAAAACAGGGCTTAATTGGTGATCTTTACATATCTTTTGTAATTAAGAAATGCATACATTTACTTATTGAAGTAAAGAACACCTGCTTTCTGCCAGTCCTAATGCTACATGCAAGGGACTAAGACCTTTTTCAAAAAAAAAATTATTATTCTTTAAAGATTTATTTATTTAAGAGGGGGAAGGAAAACAGAGGGAGAGGGAGCTTGAGCAGACACAGAAGTCACCTCGTGACCCTGAGATCTTGATCTGAGCTGAAACCAAGAGTCAGTCGCTTCACCGACTATGCCTCCCGGGTGCCCCAAGACCTTTTTTTGATGTGAGCAGATAGGTATGTAAACAATGCCATGCAATGAAAGAATACAACTCCCCAGGAGTACAGAGGAAAGAGTGACCCATTTTGCCTTGAGAGGATGAGGAACATTTCAAAAAGGAGGTGGCAGTTGAGTCAGACTTCAAAGGCGTTGGCCTCTGCTTTCTAAGGCTGAGGAGATCAGCTCCGAATAAAGGTAAGTGAGGTGGCCCTAAATAAATGACTGAAAGGTGGGCCATGAAAGTGTTTTTATTTGTTTTATAAAGCACCACTTTATTTTTAAATATTACGTATAATGTAGACTAAATTATGTATAAATGCCAATAAATTAAACGGGGTAAGAAAATGAATACAATTTACAACCATGAAGTTATAGTTAGTGATCCTGTAATGATATAGTAAAATATACGAAGGCCGTGCAGTATAATATTGAGATGATATAGTGTAGTGGTTAAGAGCAGAGAATCTGGAGCTAGGAAGGCTAGGCTTGAATCTTTTCCTGTCTGAACCCGGGCAAGTACTTAATCTTTTCGTCTTCATGTTCTTCATCTGCAAAATGATTCTTCAGTTCTTCATTTGCATAATTGTATCTCTCCCTTAGAGTTGTGAGGGTAAAATCAGTTAATTCATACAAAAGATAGTGCTTGGCTTATAATAGACATTCAGCAGATGTTGACTGTTAATATGTCTGAAAGAGGAAAATTATATCTGAACTCCAGTATAAAGATACATGAAAAGATCCCTTATTTTCTTGAACCACTGGTTTGAAATGCAACGGATTCTAGACTTTGACTTCCTAAAGACTCGTCTTTTAAATTTTCAGAAAACTTATTCTTGATATTGTGCTGTTATACAGTTATATACTCCACAGGGTAGTATGTTTTCTGTCACCTTGGGTGAGTCAAATAACCTATCTGGTCCTCATTTTCCTTATCTATTGGTTGAACAAATTATGCTATAAAGTATCTTTCAGGCAGAGGTTTTATGATTCTCTTAATTATGTTTCTTCCTTTAGCACATATCTAGTGCCTACAGTAGCAAAGGGCCAATATTACCATTCTTATTTTAGACACAAAGAGCTAGAAACACAGAACTGCCAAATTATGTCCTAGAAAATTGAAGACAAAAAAATAAGATTTTAACAGAGGTTTAACATGTGAAGTTGGTCAAGACCCATAGTATAGGGAAAAGACAATGGACATTGGTGTCTAATACACTCGAGTTCAAATTTGCTCTGGGTTCATGTCTAAGCTGTTCTATATTTCCTTCTGGCAGAACTGTGAAAATTTACACATGTTTAATGAGCTTCTCCTTCTATGTTAAAAACAAGGCGAACAATACCAATGTAGTGCTTAGAATAGATCTTCCCTAAATGTGAGCTTCTTTCTTCTTCTTCTTTCTTTTTCCATTTGGAATTATCTCCCTCGTGAAAAGCTTGCTATTTGAGTTTTCTATACAAACATCCACCTATGTTGATTTTCAGGAACATTGTTCATCTTTTTTGCATTGCTTGAGATTATTACCAGAGTCAAAGAGATTTCAATCGAAGTGTCTACAGTTGTAAAATCATCAGGCATAAGAGGGAGAACCATGCAGATAAATGAAGACAGGAGGTATTAAGAGTTGCCTCAGGTCCTCAACCACAGCCTGATACCTGGCTGTGAGTGATTGGGCTCTTGCTTACAGGCTTCTCTTCTCTGGAAATATGTACTGCCTCCCCTTCTCTGTTAAGCCTTCTCCTGCTGTATTTATCAGAACCTCAGAATTAAATTTTAGATTCCCAATGTGTATTTCACCAAAGTCAAAAGTGAGTCCTTTACCAACTGGGAAACCAAAGATAAACTAATGGATGTAATATGCTCATTTACAAGTTATCCTCCTATCAACACTTTTCCAGTGTTTGGCACTTCGTATCTCTGTGAGCTAGTTGAGTGCTGGCAGATGACCACACAAATATAGAAGTCGCAAATAGTCACAAAGTCCAGAAATAATCAAGCACAATTTGCAACTTCCTTTGTAGAAAGAGTGAGGGATATTTGTATCCATGATTCTTTTTGACCACATACATCATGGTCTTCTTTTCTGTTGGTAATTTTGTTAAATTTGGTTTTTGAAATTCAATGTCACTAGTATTAGAACTTCTGAGTGCTCTTCTCCCTAAACAAATCTGAGAAGCATGGCCCTATTGTATGAAGTCTAAGGTCTTCTGCTTGTCAAGTTAATTTATTCTCATTTATTGAAAGGCCATCTAGTGTTATGAATGAAAATACAGACTTTGGGGTCCAACTGCCAATATCCCATTTCTCGTGCTTAGCAGCCATGGATCTGTGGGCTAATTATTTAACCTACCTTGGGCCAAACTTCTCTCATCTATGAAATAAGAAAAATGAGACCAAGAGTTATTATGAGGATTAGTGTATTAATATTTGTAAAGTATTTAGAGCAGTGACCAACACAGGGGAAGCTTTCAAAGGTATTACTATTGAGCACCTGTTATGTGCCAGGCATTGGGCAAGATAGTGCAGTGAAAATGAGTAATTTCCTTCCCCCAAGGAGCTTATAGTCTAGTATGAAGTTCCATAAACAATAGCCCATACGCCAGATGCAGCCTGTCACTTGTTTTTTGTTAATAAAGTTGTATTGAAATACAGCCATGCTCATTTATTTACATATTATCTGACTGTTTTTCATGTTTCAATGATAGAATTGAAGAGTTGCAACAGAGATTGTGTGGCCTGAAAGCAAAATATTTACTAACTGGACTTTTACAGAAAAAGTTTGCCAGTCCTTGTCTAGTGGAGAAAACAGACATATCAACTAATAAATTTTGATGTGGTGTGGCAGATAGGCTTATCACACTACCTAGCGTATATTTTTCAACTGTTTGCCTTGTACCTGATAAGGTTCCAAGTGCTAGAGATATAGTAGGAAATAAAACAAAACAAACAAACAAACAAAGAGCAAAACACTCAATCCACATAGAGCTAGGGACGCAGTGGGGGAAACAGATAATAAACAAGATAAATGAGTGAAACATCAAAAAGTCTAGTGGGAACCCTAGTTTTCACAGCAGGACCACACCAATGACCAAAGGGATTATTGCCACCTGAAGTCAGGTCCCACCCAAATTTGTTCAATCTTTTTTTTTTTTTTTCCCAAAGATTTTATTAATTTATTTGACAAAGATCACAAGTAGGCAGAGAAGCAGGCAGAGAGAGAGGGGGAAGCAGGCTCCCTGCTGAGCAGAGAGCCCGATGTGGGGCTTAATCCCAGGACCCTGGGATCATGACCTGAGCCGAAGGCAGAGGCTCTAACCATTGAGCCATCCAGGTGCCCCAAATTTGTTCAGTCTTAATTCCTGCCAATAACCTCTGCTCAGTAAAGACTATTCCTTCATCAACTCTAGTATACTGTATGCTGCTAGCATAGGGCCTTGCACAAAGTAAGTGCTAAATAAAGATTTGTTGAGTGAATAAAAGAATCATCATTCTTTGTCCTATTTACCCTGGTTGGAAATTTCTGTCTACTTTCCTTGAATCTACCCATTCTTCAATATTCAGGTAAGAGTTTTTTCTCCTCTAAGATACCTCTCCTGACTATTATTTCTTGATTTCCTCATTCTTCAATGTTATATTGCTGTCTCATCATGGAATATACTTTGTTGTGGCCCAGCTGGTAAAGGCAACCCAGATGATAGAAAAAGTAGAATTCAATGCAGGGGTCCCAGGTGAAACTTGAGATTTGTTCTTATAGGGAAGGTAGGATTGAAGAAGCTTGAAGATGACAACTAAGAGCTTGGCAGGGTGCTAGAGATTCACAGTGACCAAGACTGACATAGATCCTCACCTTCATTGCAAGAAGAGCAATAAAATCAAGTAGAAAAGGAAATGTGGTAATACTTCATATAGGATACCTATGGAGAAAGGGAGGTTGAAAGAATGTGTTCATGGAAGAGGAAACAACAAATGCTAAGGCCCAAGAGGTAAAAGTTGAACAACTTGAAGCACTTTAGTTGGCTGGAGCCTGACTGAAGGAGGGCAATGGTGAGAATTATGGCTAGATTATAAAACAAGGGAGGGCCTTATAAGTTGGGGAAGTAGGAAACTTGAAGAGCCTTAAAAGGAGGGGTGTGATTTGTTCTTCATTTTACAGAGATCGTATTGACTTCAATGTGTAAAGTAAATTAGAATGGAGCACAATTAAAGGAACAATGGCTACCATAAGCCAGGTAGTCTAAATTTTTTTAGACTTTAAATCAGTAGCTCAATTTTTATTATCTCACTTAATAATCACAACTGCCCTGAAAATTAGGAACCATGGTTTCCATTTTATTGATGAGGAAAATAAGGTTAATTAAATTGTCCATGGTTATAAAGCTAAAATTTGGATAAGGTGGGCTTCCAGTTAGCTTTCTCAAGATAGCTTGTATTTTTCCTGGGCTAACCTCCCAAGTCTCCTCCAGCATGACCTAGTGGGGAAAGAATGAGATTAAAAAAGAAAAGAGGAAAGAGTGTTCAAGGAAGAGACTACATATAGAAAACTAGAGTGTATCCAAACAGAAGATACAAATAGAAAAATAATGGTGAGCAGAAATAATCAAAGACCTAGATGGCATTTGAATCTTATCAGCAGATAATGAAGAACTGTAGGACCCTTCCCCAGCCTCACCTCAAAAAATAATATGAGCAGATTTGTGTCCTTAAGGAGAAAGAGTCAATGTAAAGATGTAGAAAGTGACATAAGACCAAAGCCAGAAAGATCAGTATGATATGATTGTAATAGTTCAATTAAGAAATGATGAAGATTTAGGCTTATATAGTAGCTGGAGAGGTAAAAAGGTAGGAAAAGTTTCATGAAATCCAATTACAAGGTGAAATGGGTAAAGTGAGCAGATTAGCCTCCTGGAACTAAAAGCACTTTTGGAGACTGGTAGGAAGTAAGCTGGAGGCATAAGAAGGCTCAGCTCACAGAGAGGGTCTTAGAGACTCTTGAATTTAAATTTAGAATAGATTGTAAAGACAAGTGGGAAAATTACCTCTAGGTCTAAATTGGTTTCAGATTATAGGAACAGATTAAATAACTTTCAATGTGCCCTTTCAGCCATGTGGTTCTGGGACTGTTAATACATGAACATGAAACCTTGTGTTTGATAAAGACTTTAAAAATTTTCTTGTATATTTTTCATCTCCGTTTCCTGTCCCCTATTATTTATTTTACATCTGAGCAATTGAAGATAAAGGCCTAGTCACAAATCTCTGACTTTGTCTCAAGTCCTCTTTATAGTACACTGCAGCACTTAACTCTTGGTGAAAATTGGAATTAAATGAAGTTCTGAATTTAATCTTAGGGGCTAAGAAACATGTCGTGCTAATGGGACCATTAGGGATGGTGATGTATTTTACTTCTTAGATTTTTCTGGATACTTAGTGACTGATAAAAGGCATGTTAGGGAAGAAGTAAGCATAATTGGACTGCTACCCTGAGAGAAGAGTAAGAGCATTTAATTGTTAAACTGTTTATTTCAAAAGGACACATTACAAGCTTTTTAAGGTTACCACCTATGGGCAATGAATACTCCAGAGGAAATTTATAATAATGCAGTTTTCTAAACTCATGCCTTCAATGACTGGTTTTCAATAAGTCAAGCACATGCAAACATTTTCAAGAAAGAGAGCACTAATGCATAGTTCATAAAGCTTTACATGTAGAAAGAACGAAAGTGGATTTCTACATGAATTAATTTAGTGCCTATATACACTTGAGAATGATCTATGCATATTTATGTATTCTTTAAAGTCAGTCACATATATTTTTGCATGTCCTTTATTCAGTCTTGGGTATGCAAACTAAAATAATCAGAAGTCATTTTTAAATTAAAAAGACATACTTACCTATGTGAGAACCTATGCTTAACTAGAAATTGAATACTGGTCAGTATTTATAATAGGGAAGAATAATAATGAGCAAATCAAAGCATTTTATTTCTATTTATGCTTCTGATTTTAATAATAGTACCTACCTTGCTTACAAACATATACCAAGGGTTTACTATTTCATTTACTCTGTATAAAAATGCAATGAAGTACTATTATCCAGAACTTAAACATGTACTCTGAATTATGAGGCTCAGTCTCTTAATGCTGTGTATAATGAGTTTGAGATCATGCAAACTTTATTTCTTGTATTTAAAATAGAGATAATTCTTACCACATAAGGTTGTTGTAAGGATTCGAGATAATGCTTCAAAACCTCTCAGCATGGTTTCTGGCATATCTTGAGACCTTCTACATGGCAATGGAGACTTGCAGTATAAATGGAAGCATCATTTTTAAAGTGTCAGTTATTTCCTGATAGTGTATTCAAGGTTTAATACAGATGTGCTTCTGGCAAAGATAAGCTGACTAGCCAGCATAGTCATGACCTAACTGCCCTTCAGGCCTCCCCTGCCCAAAGGGAAATGGAGAGCTCATTGTCATCTGGAGGAGTCTACCATAAATACTATTTGGAACAAGGCAAGAGAAAAATAGATTTGAAGTGAATAATTAAACACACGAGGAGGTATTGCCCCATAGTTACTAAGCCCCACCTTTTCTTTGAGCCCCAAACTCTCCTGAGAATTCATATCCTATAGTCCTAGCTTCTGAAGCATATTTATATGTATATTTTATACACACATGCACACACACATATAACCATATGGGCTCATAGGAGATGTGTGTATGTGCACAGGGAGCAAGTGAGAAACAGAGAAATTGACTCCACAAAGAGAGGAGGATGTCTGTTTTGCTCACTCTATATACTCAATGCCTACTATAGTATCTGGCACAAAAAGCACTTAGTAAGTGCTCAATAAACCTTCATTAATGAATGCATACAGATTTATAGGTATTTATAGTGTATATACATATGTGCATGAATAGAGGAAATTAGCCTCCCTCTTTCAGGAAGTCTATTTGTCATTCACGATTTTTGTCACTGTATATGTTAGAAAGAACAGGAGGTCTGTGTTATATCTATTTTGAAAATATCCTTATTTTACTTTTCTAGTAATGAGACCGAAATAGCCATATTTGCTCCGATGAGGGCTTAGAATCAGGCAACACCCACAGACAGCCAAAAATTTTTTTTATTAATCTTCTCATAATTAGGCATTTTTAGAACATTGAAAAAGCAATATGAAATCTAGCAGAGCTCAAGAATATTCTTAGCACAGTGCAGATGCTCCAAACTTAAAAAATTCATAAATGTGAGTGACAGTTAAGCAGGTTGTAGTCTAATTCGAGAGGCAACCAAATGTAAATAATCAGAATTTATTGTTGGAAGCATTTACTAAAAGGTCTATTCATTATGATCCCCCTAAACATGACCTATTGAGTGACAGTGACAAGAACAATAGCAGTGACTATTTATCAATGTATACTATAGGCCAGGCATCTGCAAGGTATTTTCCGTACCCTATTTAATTTAAATTGCACAGCAACCCTATAAAGTAGCTTTATTCTTCTCACTTTCTACATGAAGGCACTGGAGCTCAGAGAAATTATGTAATGTACCAAAGTCATAGTACTTACAACCGGTAGATTCCACGTCCATCAGACATTCAGAGAACAAACACGTGTTTTGTCCCTGCCAAATTCCATGCTGGTTTACAGTGCTGGGCAGAAGAGAAATGGTATCCACTCTCATGGACCTTATGGATTTAAGCTTAAGTGTTTCTGACTTTGAAGCCCTTGAACCTACATCACTCTGCCCAAGAAGTGCTACTCTTTAGGGAAAAGCCATGTATTTATGTAAGTTGGCTACGTAGATTACAAAACTTCATTGTTTCACTGGATAACAGAACACTTGAGATCAGCAAATTGAAGAATCCTTACTTTCCATTGACTCATTCCAGCCTCGCCCTTATTTTCTTTGGTCATGTCTCCTGTCTGCCACATTTTTCTACATCCTGACATCAAGGGTCATCTCTGGACAGGCACAGTAGGTTGCAGAAAAGCAGGCAGGCAACAAATTGCTTTCAAAGAAAAGAATCTGGAGAGAATGTTACAGTCTGAAATCTCGTCTTAGAGTGACTTACTCCGTAGCAGAGAAAGAGAGAGGAAAATGGAAACAGAACAGAACGGAAGTTAGGAAGGTCTAGCAGCGTGGGAGAAGTATTTGCTATGGCAACTCTGCATCATCCTGCAGGGGTGGTAGGAATGCTTCAAGGGGAAAGGAGGACACTTCTTAAAATCCCATCTCATGTTTACTAAAGCTGGAAGTCCCATCAAAGAAAACCAGATATAGTAGGTAGGATACGCCTCTCCCCCTAACTTGATTTTATGATAATAGACTGAATTAGTTATCTGATAGCTCATCCACTTTTTACTGTCACCTGCCATTGCTCTAAGTCAAGTTACTTAGCACCAGATTGCCTGTTAACCCCTTTGTCTAATGAGCAATTAACCTAAATTGAGGATGCCCATAGGATTTCTCTTTTTATTTATTTTTATTTTTTTTTTAAGATTTTATTTATTTATTTGACAGAGAGAGATCACAAGTAGGCAGAGAGGCAGGCAGAGAGAGAGAGGAGGAAGAAGGCTCTCTGCTGAGCAGAGAGCCCGATGCGGGACTCGATCCCAGGACCTGAGCCGAAGGCAGCGGCTTAACCCACTGAGCCACCCAGGCGCCCGGATTTCTCTTTTTAAAAAGGACATTTTTGAGAATAAAAAGGGGATGTTATTAATTACACTGTGACAAAGGGGACAAAACCCTGTGCTAAACCTGGTAGGTTGGGACAAATGGTCATCCTTTGTAAAAGTAACTGTTACTTTCTGCAAATACTTGTGGACCTGAATAAAGAGTACTCAAATGAGAATAAGCAGAGGATGTTTATTCAGAACTTGCTGTATAGCAAGAGAGTCTGTCACTCTCATTTGGGTGTGGCAGAAATCGAAAGTCGGTAGAGTAAGAACACCTCATAGTGGAAGAAAGAGAAGGCTTCAGATCTGCTCCACCTAGAGCTTGTTGGCATGGGGAATTTAGAGGTGCTGGACATCCTGCATGAGGAGGGAGAACATTTGGCTTTATCTGATCCTAAGCTGGAGGCAGGAGCAAAAATTGGTGAAGCCAGCAATCATTGACCAAGTCCTAGATACTTTGGGCTGGTTGATGCAGAGGTTGTGGATCAGAGGTCTGTTGTTTTATGTGGTCTGTCCATTGTCCATTTGTATATTCAGTGTCTCACCTTGAATTGCTCACTTAGTATGTTATGTTTTATGAGTTTTAAGGACACTTTATCCAAGTTGCCTAAGATAATTTCTAATGTAATAAGTGTTTATTAAATTAGTACTATTTGTAAACAATTGCATTGTTTTATATCTTTTGTGTCTTTCTGATTTATCTTACTTTGAACACTTAAAGGAAAATTTAGCCTGTTTGTCTATAAACCTTCCATCCAACAATCACCTTGAATTTGTTTAGTTTTATCTTTCAGGTACTTGAAGAGATACAAAAACTGACACACAAAAGGCTTCTATTTTAGATAAACTGTTCATCAGCCAAATTTCTTGTGTAAGATGAAGCATTACCCCTAATGACCATGGTACTCACACCTAGACACCCCTACCCGAAATTAGGAAAAATGGTTGGCAGGTTTGAGAGGAAAGTAGAAGCTGCAGACATGGCCAGGTTTGAACTCTTTCATATTCATTTTGCCAGATGAAGAAAACTTAACATTTATAAACGTTAATTCTGGTCATACTCTAGTTTTAAAGTAATGACCAGTAATTCTAGTTTTAAAGTATGACCAGTAATTCTGGTCATACTCTAGTTTTAAAGTAAATCTGGAAAGAAATGGTACTCATAGATATCTGAATTTGTGAATTAGGTGATTTTGTGTCTTGGTGTGAAATACGAGTTTCAAAATCTAAACAGTTTTAATTTATTAGTGGAAGCCAGTTATCTGTAATCAAGGTAAAACTCTTAGCAAAAGCAAGTCATATTTAAATTGATATGTAATGAAATGGATAATTTATGGCTTTCTAAATTATTTTCCCTGCTATAGTCTCCTCATGTTTTATGTCCATAAAATTTGTGTATATGATTTTAATCAAGAATAATAAATACTGGCTGGTATCTGATTGACTTATGTCAGGTATCTATGAATCTTGTACTAGATACTGTGGACACAATAGCAGAATAAGGCAATATTTCGATTCATAAAGTGGTCATGGGTTCTTGAGTAAGATAAGCTTTGGTCTATAATTTTGTACAAGCTACTTAATTTCTCTGAGCCTTAGTAATTCTTGATATAAATAGTGATTATAATACACATTTCATACAGCTCTTAGGAGAAGTACACAGTGCCAGGTGCTGCCTTCTCCTGAAACAGAGCACAGAAGTTGGACTCAGGAGACCTGAGTTACAGTAAAGTTATATGACATTGGACAACCAAACTTTTCTCTCCAGCCAAATTTTTCTCAACTACAGAATGAAGGAATTTCTACCAGGCTTTCCAGGTTTCCTTCTACCCCTCAGTTTCTCTGTTTCAAAGAACACAAAGGCAGCACAGAGTGATCTGTATTAGTCATTAATTGTACTCATAAAATTAATCTTATGTTTCTAATATGTCTTTTTTTTTTTTTTTTTTTTTTTTTTTTAGTATTCTAACCTCACCTTTGTTTCTGTTGCTCTCTGAGTTCTACCAAATAAATTTCAAGTCTCTTCATTGATTAAATAAACTTCTTGCTTCCAACCTATTCTAGTCAAATCAGTCTGCCTGCCAATCCCTAAACAAATTCTATGAATTGTCCATTTACTTCTCACTTTTGCTCAGGATGTTCCTTTGGCAGGAAATGGCTTTCCTCATGCCTTCTCCTCCATCATTTGTTATTGAAATCTTAGTCATCCTCCAAAACTAGCTGAAGTGTTAATTTCTCCATGTACTCACTGCTAGTAAACACACCTCTTGATTCAGTGTATCTCTTGGAAGGACCTAGTGGAAAATACATTAAGTTTTGAAAGTAGCAGGTAGTGGACAAAAGTTTGAGTTTTCTTTTCCCTTCTTTATCTTTTTTCTTTTTCTTTCTTTCTTTCTTTTTTTTTTTTTTTGCCTCTATGACCTTGTAATTTATTTAATCCCTTGTAATTTATTTAATCCCTTAGGAACCTCTGTTTCTTCACTTACTAAATGGATACATTGAAACCTACCTAATGGGGTTGTCTTGCAGATTTCATGAATTAATGCATGGAAAGCCTGGGTGGTAGCAAGTGCTCTTTAAATGTCTGATCATCATCTATCTTGCTTTTACTTTTTTCATTACTTAATTTATCTACATAGGTATTTCATTTTTGTAATTAATTTCAAAACCTCTAAAAAGCAAGGATTTTGTCTTCTTCATCACACAACAACGTTTTACAGTCTCTCCCTAGGAAGACCTAAGCCAAGTGTTCTTCCTCATTCAATTTTTTTAATCTTAAAAGTCTTGCTCAGTGTAGGAAAATTAGGAAATTCAGAAATTCAAAAGAAAGGAATTTAAATTACCTCAATTCCATAATTTTGAGTTAACTAGTATCAGTATTTTGTTATTTTATTATTTTGTTATTTATTATATTTTTGTGTTTATATATAGATGTATGTATGTGTGTATACAACATATGTATAGAAAATCTGTATAATGATTTTTCCAAATAATTTTTATATTAAACATATATATGTTTTCCTTATGAGATATATTCCATTATAATTTTAAATTTTATTATTTCCATTGATTTATTTAACTAATGATAAAAATACACAGAGCTAAATCTTTGCTTAATTATTTTTTTCATAAATACCTGTAAATGAAATCTTCACATAAAAAGATATGTAGTTAAAGCTTTTGTTTCATAATATTCACTTCTATGTATTTGTGTCAATTCCTGCTCTAATCTATAAAGTCTAGTACTACTGCAAAATACTCAAGAATTCATCAAAATATTTAATCTTCATAAAAATTTTGTCATAGGAATTACTATTCTTATTTTACATATTTGAAAATGAAGCCAAATGAAATGTTAAGGGACCTGTTCAGGGATGTGTCTAATTAACAGCAAAGCTAGGATCTTCCATAGTGGTGTAAGCCTAGCATTCTTTTTATCTATATAATAACTTTATTCATTCACCCATTCATTTGCTCATTTAGTAAATACTTTGAATAGCTAGCTAGGTGATAAGGGTATTGTGTTAAACACAGTTCCCAGCTTCATAAACAAGAAACCTGGCAAGGAAAGCAAACATACAATTAGGAAGTAACTAGTTTTAAATTACAATAAGGCTTCAAAAATAAAGAAAAAATGTGATAGGCATATATAGCAGGTGGACCTAATCTATAGGCAAAAGTCAGGGAGGAGTTGCTCTGAATATAGGCCTTCTAAACTGAGAAAAAATAGGTAAGTATATTTCATCTAGACATGGAGGTTACATGGGGTATGAGTAAAAGGGCAAATCTTCCAGACTAGGGTTTCTCAATTTCAGTATTACTGACATTTAGGTTGGATAATTCTTTGTCATGAGGAGTTGTCTTATACATGGTGGGAGACTTCACAGAATTGCTGATCTCTACCCATTACATATCAATAACATCCCACGCCCCAGTTATAAGGACCAAATGTCTTGGGGCAGGGGTACAGTATCTCCTCTCGTTGAAAACCACTAGTCTAGACATCAGGAATAGCAGTTACAAGGTGGGCATGGTATTTTCTTGGAATTGAAACAACCTCAGTGTGACTGGAGCATGAAATGTGAAGTGGGAGCTGGCTCTCAATCAAGCAAGTTTCATACCATATCTTGAAAATCCTGTTAATTATTTTGGACTGTATTTAAAAAGCACTGGGAAGCTAGCAAAGCTTGTAAATGACAGAGTGGTATGGTTCAGATACATGTTTAGAAAACATCAGTTTCAGAGTTCTTGGTCAAGAGCAGATTAGAGGGAGTTGAGACTGGATGGAGGGAAACATTTAGGAGGCTTCCAAAGTAACTTCTGTGGAGACTATAGGTAGTTTTTGTGGAGATGGAGAAAATAATACAGATTCTAGAAATATTTGTTAAAATATTTATTTATTTACTTATTTATTTATTTGAAAGAGACAGAGAGAGAGAAAGAGAGGGGATAGAGAAGATCCCAAGCAAGTTCCACTCAGCATGGAGCCAGATGCAGGGCTTGCTCTCAGGACCCTGAGATCATGACCCAAGCTGAAATCAAGAGTTGGATGCTTAACCAACTGAGCCACCCTGGCACCTCCAGATTCTAGAAATATTTAGGAGAATTAGTTGGACTTGATAATTGACTCACCATTGGAAGTATAGAAAAGATATTGTCAAAGATGATTGCTAAATTTCTGACATGAAACTGGATTGTAAGGAGTGTTATTCAATAAAATAGGGAAAAAATGGAGGACAATGAAGTTTCAGACAGACATTCAAAGTTTATTTGTGACTGTAGTGAAAGTGAAGTGCTAGTAACATACTCAACACTCAATGAGCAATTTGATAAATGGAACTGGTTTTCAGGGAAGGGATGTGCATTAGAGAAAGATTGGGAAGTCATTGTCATGGGGTGGTAATAAATGTCATGGGAATGAACAAAGAAAATCTAGGAAAAGGTGTGGAATGAAAAAACAGAGGGGCCTACATTTGAGGCTTGAGGAAATATGGCATATAAAAACATGAGACTAAAGGAAAAGCCAGTAAAGGGAATGAAATGTTGAAGTGATAAGACAAACTGAGGATATAAGCCAAGGAGTCAGTATTTCAAGAAGGGGGAGTGCTCAGGTGTTTGGAATCTGCTAAGAAGGCTGATAGAGTGAGATATATAAGTGATTATTAGATAATGATATATTGTCTGTGATGCTCATTTTTATGGAGTATGAGGCATAAGCCACTTACTGAGTCAGAGTTGGTGTTCAAAATGAGAAAATGGACAGAACGTGAAATGATGGCTTTCTTAAACAGGTTGTGTGTGAAGGATGGAGACAGGGCAGTAGTTCATATAGAATTATGATAGGGAGAAGTTTTTCCTTTATATATTTTAAGATGACAGAGGCTTGATCATATTTAAATTGGCATATGAAAGTAGAGAGAGGGGTACAGAACTGAGCAGAGAGGAACATTTGCTAGCGCTCCTGAAAGAGTGAGTAGGAAGATTAGGGTACAGAATGCACATGGAAGCAATGACCTTAGGTAGATAAGATGACACTCCCTTTTCAGCAGGAGGAAAAAAGGAGGGTGAGGGCAGCCATTACTTTTAATTTTCAGTTTATTTTGATGCAAAAATTGAGTATTTCCTGTGCAGTAGCTTTTATTTTCTCAGTAGAGTTGAAGAAAAAGTCAACCGCCTAGAGGAACAGGAATGGAGGAAGATCCGAGGTTTGAAGGGAGTGAAGAAGGTTTGTAAACACTTTTGCAAATAGGGAGGAAGCTGCTCATAGAACAGAAGTATCTCTGTGAGGGAGACATCAGCAAGATGGCAAAGTAGGAAATACCAGCCTTTGTCCCTATACAAAAATAATTAGATAGCTATCCAAGAATGAAAATAGCCTTGGGAGGGCTCACAAGTCTAATCAGGGGAATGCAGCAATGCAATGGGATAATGGAGAATAGGTGCACAAACAGAAAGAGCCACTTTTGCTCCAATCAAGGACCAGGTCTGCTTTTTCTTCCAACTCTGGACATGCCCCAGAACCCAGGGCTGTAGCTACTGTATACATACCCCTGCTTCACACCCTGGCTTCATGAGCACACCACATGCCTACACCTCAGACACCAGACATTGCCACCTCAGGCTTGCCTGCACCCCTGACCCCAGAGTTGCTATTGCTCCATGTGTGCCTGTACTCCAGACCCTACATCCACCCCATGGATGGATGGATGGATGGATGGATGGATGTCATTTCATTACGTTGAAATGAAAAGACAATAATTAGCACGATGAAATCATATAAAAATTTTAATACCACTGGCAAAAGGTATTTAGGTATTTAGTCAAGTTCAGGAGACTCTATGTTGTAATGGGGATGTGCTAATCACTGCCTATAATAGACTCACATCACTTTTACATACATAGGCTCCATCCATAAATTCCTGAACTACAGAAACTGCAATCACTGCCTTAACAGTTGTGTCTACACACCAGACCCTAGAGACATAAATGTGGCACACATGCTCACTCTCCAGAACCTGACTCCACAGTCACTCCATAGGTGTTCATATCTGTGACACCAGTGCCACTGCCAGTGTGAATGTACCCATGAGCTAGACCTGGAGCCCAGAAGTAGGTATTCCCTTGGTTATGGCATCCCCTAAGGAAGAAAAATAAGTTAGGAGGGCCCTGGCAGCCATCATCATTGAAGATCCCAATAACATTCACCACCACTTCAGACACCTACGGCTTTGGCTACTGAGGACCCCTATAATTTTCAATGATAGAGACTACAGGTTCATAGAGATGAACCTTCTCTGGAGACAGAACTGCCACACACCATTTGGCTGCTGCCATCACACTCAGCTATAGATGAAGTTCTTTCTGCACCAAAGCCAGTCTGTGAAATTGCGAGCAGATGACTTTTTCATTAAATGCTCTGACATCAACGCAAGGCCACAAGAAATATTAAAAATAAAGAAAGGAAGAAAGAAACATGACATCACTAGAGGAAATGACAATTTTACAGTCACTGACTCCAAAGAAATGGATATCTTTTAGTTACTGGAAAAATAATTCAAGATAATTATTTTAAGGAAACTCAGTGAGCAATAAGAGAACACAGATAGACAACTCAACAAAACTGGGAAACCAACATATGAATAAAATGAGCTCAACAAAGATAAATCATCTTACAAAGGAGCTAATATATTCTGGAGCTGAAACATCAACAACAAACATGAACAAGCAGAAGAAAGAATCTATAAATTTGAGGACATGTCATTTGAAATTATGCAGTTAGAGGAACTAAAAGAGAAAAAGAATAAAAAAAGTATGAAGAAGACCTACGGGATTTGTAGGAAGACCAATATACATATTATAGGAATAGCAGAAGAGAGCAAAAGGAAAAGGAAAAAAGTTTATTTCAAGATATAATGACTGAAAACTTCCCAGATCTGGGGCATGATTTGGACAACCAGGTATATGAAGCTCTAATGTCCCCAGAAGGTTCAACCCAAAGAGGTCTTCACCAAAACACATTATAACCAAAGACCAAGAGAGAAGTTTGAAAGCAACAAAAGAAGAGACTTGACTAATACAAAAGAATCTCCATAAAGCTGTCAGGAGATATCTCAGCAGAAACCTTGATGGCTAGGGAGATTGGGATGGTGAAATCAATGTGGTGAAAGTATACCTCAGAACTAAGAATACTTTACCCAGTGAAGCTGTCCTTCAGAAATGAAGGAAAGATAAAGACTTCCCTAAATTAAAAACAAAACAAAACAAAAACAAAACAGAACAAAAAAAAACCTAGTGGTTCATTACCACTGGACTAGCCTTTTAAGAAATGCTAAAGGGAGTTCATTACGTTGAAATGAAAAGACAATAATTAGCACCATGAAATCATATAAAAATTTTAATACCACTGGCAAAAGGTATTTAGGTATTTAGTCAAGTTCAGGAGACTCTATGTTGTAATGGGGATGTGCTAATCACTTTTAACTATAGCATAAAAGCTAAGAGACAAAGTATTAAAAATATTTATAGCAACAACGATTTGTTAATGGATGCATAATAAAAAAAAGACGTAAATTGCATGTCAAAAATTGTAATGTCTTGGGGGGGCGGTGCAGTAAGCAGGTAAAGTTTTTGTATGCAAGCAAAGTTAAATTGTAATCAGCTTATAATAGCCTACTCTAACTATAGGATGTTTTATTAAGCTTCATGGTAACCTAAAGACAAAATCTTAAAGTAGATACACAAAAGATAAAGAAAAAAGAATCAAAGCATACCACTTCAGAAAAATCAAATCACAAAGGAAAACAGCAAGAAAGGAAAAGAAGGATTATGAAAACAACTAACAAAACAGCAACAGTAAGTTCTTACCTATTAACAATTTCTTTAAAGGTAAATGGATTAAATTCTAAAATTAAAAGATACAGAGTGGCTGAATGAACTAAACAGAAAGAAAAGACTCAAGTATATGCTGCCTATAATAGACTTACATCACTTTTACATACATAGGCTCAATGTGAATAAAAATGGATAAAGATATCCCATGCAAATGGAAACCTAAAGAAAACAGAAGTAGCTATACTTCTATCAGACAAAATAGACCTAAAGTTAAAAATGATAAATAAAAAGGGCACCTGGGTTGTTCAGTTGGTTAAGTGTCTGCCTTTGGCTCAAGTCATGGTCCCAGGGACCCAGGATCGAGCCCCATGTCGGGCACTCTGCTCATTGGGAGCCTACTTCTCCCTCTCCCTGCTGCTCCCTCTGCTTGTATTCTTACCCTCTCTCTGTCAAAAAAATAAATAAAGTCTTTAATTTTTTTTATTTTCTTTTTTAAGGATTTTATTTATTTATTTGACAGAGAGAGACCACAAGCAGAGGAAGCAGGCAGAGGGAGAGGGAGAAGGCAGGGATTCTGATATAGGGCTCAATCCCTGGACCCTGGGATCATGACCTGAGCTGAAGGCAGATGCTTAATGACTGAGCCACTCAGTTGCCCCTTTAAAACATTTTTTTCTAAAGATTTTATTAAATAAATCTTTAAAAAAATAAAGGACAAAGAGCATTATTATATAATAATAAAGGGATCAATTCATCAGAGGATATAACAATTATAAATATGTATGCACCCAACATTGGGGTACATAAGTATGTAAGTCAATATTAACAGATCTGAAAAGGAAAATGAGCAGCAATGCAATAGTAGTGGACTTCATTACCCCTCATTCAACAATGAATTGATCATCTAGTCATAAAATCAATAAGGAAAATGGCCTTGAATTATACTTTAGACAAAATGTACCTAAAAGATATATACAGAAAATTTTATCCAACAGCAGCACAATATACATTTTTCTCTAGCACACATAGACTATTCTCCAGGACAGATCTTATATTAGGCCACAAAACAAGTCTTAAGAAATTTAAGAAGATTGAAACCATATCAAAAATATTTTCCAAACATAGCGGTATGAAACTGGAAATCAATAACAGGTAGGAAACTGGAGAATTCACAAATATGTGGAAATTATACAACACACTCCAAAACAAACAAAAGGTCTAACAATGAATCAAAAGAAAAAAAAATGTGTATTGTGAAACAAATGAAGATAGAAACATGGAAATACAACATACCAAAAACTATGAGATTCAACAAATGAAGTTTCAGGAGAGATGTTTGCAGCAATAAATGTTTACAGTAAGAGAAAAGATGGATCTCAAATAAATAACCTAACTTTGCACCTTAACAAACTAGAAAAAGAAAACTAAAGTAAGCCCAAAGTTACCAGGAGGAAGGAAATAAAGATGAGAGCAGAAATAAAACAGAGACTGAAAAACAAGGGAAAAGATCACAAAACTAAGAGCTGTTTTTTTGAAATGATAAACAAAATAAACAACTCTAGACAGTGTAAGGAAAAAAGAGAGAAGACTCAAATACTTAAAGTCAGCAATGAAACAAGAGACTTTACAATTACTACCATAGAAATACAAATGAGCATAAGAGATTATTCTGAACAATTACACAAAAAAGTTTGATAAACTAGAAAAAACGGATAAATTTCTAGAAACATACAACCTACTAAGACTAAATCATGCAGAAACAGAAAATCTGAACAGACCAACGAACAAGTTAAGGAAATTGAATCAGTAATCAGAAATATTCCAACAAAGAAAAGTCTGGAAACAGATGATACCACTGGGGAATCCTACCAAATGTTGTCATTAAAGAAGAATTATATCAATTTTTCTCAACTCTTTCAGAAAATTGAAGAGGAAAGAACACTTCCAAAATCATTTTATGTTAGTATTACACTGACACCTAAGCCAGACAAGGAGACTACAAGAAAAGAAAGTTATATGTCAGTATCCCTGATGAACACAGATGCAAAAAGTCACAAAATGCTAACAAATGGAATTCAACAGTTTCTTAAAAGGTCATACACCATGATCAAGTGGGACTTATCCTGGAGATGCAAGGATAGTTTAGTGTGCACAAATCAAGATGTGATACACCACACTAAATGAATGAAAGTTGAAACAAATGAATGGAGGGATAACCAATGTTCATGGATTGGAAAAATTAATATTGGGAAGAGGAATGAGTGAAATAGATAAAAGAGATTAAGAGTGTACTTACTAGGATGAGCACTTAGTAATGACAGAATTGTTGAATCATTATATCATTATATCATACACCTGAAACAAATATAACATGGTATGTTAATTATACTTCAATTTTATATATATATAAAATTATTCTCTCTATATATCTATATTTATCTCTGTGTATATACATAAATATATATAAGTATATATATTTAAATATATAAATATAAATATAAATATATGTATATATACACAAAATATATATATAATTATTCTAATAGATGCAGAAAAAGCATTTGACAAATTTCAACATTCTTTCATGGTAAAAACTCCCAACTAATTAGGTATAGAAGGAGTGTGACTCAACATAATAAAGGCCAAAAATGACAAGCTGACATCATACTCAGTGGTGAAAAACTGAAATCTTTTTCTCAAAGATCAGGTATAAGACAAGCATGCCCATTCTGACCACTTCTAATCAACACACTACTGGAAGTCCTAGCATATACAACTAGGCAAGAAAATAAACAAACACATCTATTTAGAAAGGAAGTTAAAATTGCCTTTCTTTGCAGATGAATTGATCTTATATAGAGATAATCCTAAAGACTTACCAAGAAACTGTTAAATCTAATCAATGAATTCAGTGAAATTGCAGGATACAAAATCAATATACAGGAATCAGCAGCATTTCTACACACTAACAAAAATACCTGAAAAAGAAATTTAAAAAACACCTATTTACAATTGCATCAAAAACAATAAAATACTTGTTAATAAATTTAACCAAGGAAGTGAAAGATCTGTACACTGAAAGTTACAAACATTAGTGAAAGAAATTGAAGAAGACACAAGTAAGTGGAAAGATATTCCATGTTCATGGATTGGAAGAATTTATATTGTTAAAATGTTCATACCATTTAAAAGGATGTACTGATTCAATTAATATGAATCAAAATTCCAATGACATCTTTTATAGAAATAGAAACAAAACAATTCTAATATTCACTTGGCACCACAAAAGACCCTGAATAGCCAAAGCAATCTTGAGCAAAAAGAACCAAGCTAAAGGCATCACAGTTCTTGATTTCAAATACTATTACAAAGCTCTAAAAATCAGAACAGTATCGTACTGGGATAAAAACCAGAAACAGACCAATGGAACATAACAGAGGGGCCCAGAAATAAACTCTTGCATATATGGTCAACTGATCCTTGACAAAGGCACCAAGAACACAATCGAGAAAGGATAGTCTGTTCAATAAATAGTATTGGGCAAACTGAATATCCACATGAAAAAGAATGAACTTGAACCCTTATTTCACAGCATACATAAAAATCAACTCAAAATACATTACATACTTAAATATAAGATCTGAAATTATAAAAACACCTAGAAGAAAATATGGGGGGTGGAATTCCTTGTATTCTCACTGGATACAAAGGGATGATGACAATACCTTCAAGGCTGGTGTGAAGACCAGGAATTAAATGTTTCTACTTCTACTATTTCTACTTTGTGAACCGAAGCAAGGATACCTCTAAGCATACACAAGTAGTACATATGCCAGAAGGTACTTAAAGCCATGGGATAAGCAGCACACAGTCTTCTTAGCTTATTAAATCTAATGGTCAGTAAGTAATATAAAACATTACTTTATAACAAATACAGAGATATTGTCAACTTGAATTTATCATTTATGTGAATTTTAAAGATAACAAATGAGACATTAAGGAATTCCATTTTGTTCCTGTCCTTCAAGAGTAATAAATTCATTCCTTTCTGCTTTGGGGGATACTTTGGTGGAAAATCTTGAAAAGTTCTGACATGCTTTGTAATTTTTAAATTAAAATTTTAAGTATTATCTCAGAAAAATGACAAGGAAGATATAAAGAATTCCAATGTTATGAAATCAGTTCAGAGGTTATAATGAGATATCCAGATTTCCAGAGACTCCCCTTCAGGGCTGATTGAAATCCTAGGAAAGTCCAAGGTTTACAAACTCCTACACGGTATCTTCTAGATAGTTAGAAGTTAGTCAAGAGTAACGATAACATCTTTTTATATTTCTTCTTTCCCGTCATTTCAGCCTTCTTAACACTAAAAAGTGCCACTTACATTTACTGCCTACCAGGTACTAGGTCAAGCCGTTTGCACACCTTATTTATTTCAGTCATTACAGTGTCCCTGTGAAGTAGGTTTATTTATTTTACAGAGGAATACTCTGTCTCAGAGAGAGGTTATGTAACTTGCCCAAGGTCATGCTACTGGTAAGTGGCAGAAAAGGAATTTAAAGCCAAGCTGTTGTGGTTTTTTTGTTTGTTTTGGTTTGGTTTTTTACTCCGAAGTCTAAGAGCTTTTAGAGTTTCTAAGAGGAAAAGGATTAAATTCTAAAGTGTTAGTTGGATGGCCCCTGGCTCAACTGGCCTCTATCTCGGGCTTGAGCCTCCACTCTAGAGTGATCTCACATGCACCTGCAGTCATTTTCTCTTTATTATCTGTATTATTTCTTCTCTAAGGCTAATTTTTCTGTCTATACTCTGGAGTCTATGTCTTCCTGCTTTTGTGAGAAACTTAGCTCTCAGTTTCTTCTTTTGCTTTAAAGCAGCAGTTTTCAAACCTTAACTTACATGACAATCACATGGGGTTCTTGCTTACAGAGATTCTTGAGCTCTGTTTGGTAGGTCTGGCGTATGACCTGAAATTTTGTTTTCTAACAAATTCCCAGCTTATGCTAATGCTGTTAACTGAAGAACTACACTTTGAGAACCACTGCTTGAGATTCCAGAGTAAGGAAACGCAAAATACAAGCTAAAAAATGTTTTCACATGTTTAAATATTTGAAAGGTGTCAAAAGAAGAACAATGTTTCTACCATGTGAGCATTATATGAAATTCAGGTTTTAATGTTTATTAATGAAGTTTTATTGGAACACACTATATAATGTCTATGGCTGTTCTCTCACTACAACATCAAAGTTGAGTAGTTGTAATAGAATTAGTAGTTACAACAATGATTGTACGGCTTGCATGTATAAAATATTCCCTATCTGGCTCTTTATAGAATCAGCAGTTGACCCTGCTATAAGTAATTCTGTATCCTAGCTGCACATTATAATCACCTGAGGATCTTTATAAAATTCTGATGCCTTGATTCCATCTCCAGATATTCTGATTTAATTGGTCTGGAATACAATCTAGTGGATCCTTAACATTTAACCACATCTTATCTGTCCTAATTAAATAAAATAAAACCAAGCAAACCTACCAAAGTTATTCTGCCTTTAAGAAAGAATTAGATAGTACAACCTCATTTTATAATTGAGAATTTTGTCCAGATATATGAATTATTTGTCCATATTAACAGACATTGTTGCTGTCATTATTATTAACAATTTTTAATTGCAAATTGCTTTAATATTAAAAAAATTACAGAAACTAGGTTATAATCAAAAAGTGTTGCATGCTTGTCTTAGTCCATTTGGGCTGCTATAACAAAATACTGTAAACTGACTGGCTTATAAACAATAGAAGTTTATTTCTCACAGTTCTGGAGGCTGGAGGTTCAAGATCAGGGCGCCCACTGATCTGGTGAGTGTTGACTTTCTGGTCATAGATATCTACCTTTTTATTGTGTCCTCATATGGTGGAAGGGGCAAGGGAGCTGTCTGGGCCTTCTTTTGTAAGGGCACTAATCACATTCCTGAGGACCTAACTATCTCCCAAAGGCCTCACCTCCAAATACCATTACATTGGGGATTAGTTTTCAACATAGGGATTTTGGGGGAACATAAACATTCGAGCTACAGCAGTGTTCATTGTAAAGAAAGAGAGAGAGAAAGAGATACGGACTATATGTAGGTGTCAGGTTCTAAATTCAGTGCTTACGGTAAAAATTTGCTAAAATCAAGTTTACTTGATAGCCCACTTTTTAATTTAAGAAATAAAGTGGCTGGCTTGTGTTAAAGGCCATGCTTTAAGAACAATATATTACACTCTAGAATTATATGCCTTCTAGGACAATGTCACGCTGCATCAGGTACTCAGGAGCTAACATCACTTAAGAATCGGTACATTTCTATCCCTTGTGTCATGATCATCTCTAACCAGTGCTCATTTTTGCTATAAAAGGCAGATCCCCTCACAGGTCCCTTCCTGTATCTTTATTTCTCTCATTTACCGAGAGAGGATATTGGATTAATAGTTCATTGTGGGTGAGGCCACTGTAGTATTTAGAAGATATAAAAGGAAAAAATTAAAGGTAATATCTGATTTCCTTTCCTAAGCCTCTTCTCAATTCCCAATGATCAACACTGCCAAAATTTTATACACATGTGTGCACAGATACACACACACCCCTCTGCCACAATTACATATAAATACACATATAACTATGGGCTCATAATATACGAACTCTTCAACAACCTTGCTTTTATGTGTAACACTGTAACTTTAATATCTTTTGATAGGGGCACCTGGGTGGCTCAGTGGGTTAAGCCGCTGCCTTCAGCTCAGGTCATGATCTCAGGGTCCTGGGATCAAGTCCCACATCGGGCTCTCTGCTCAGCAGGGAGCCTGCTTCCTCCTCTCTCTCTGCCTGCCTCTCTTCCTACCTGTGATCTCTCTCTGTCAAATAAATAAATAAAATCTTTAAAAAAATATATCTTTTGATATAAGAATATGTATATGTACCTTATATTTTTCTAATAATTGTACAGTATTCCATGGTATAGATAAATGGTAATCTTACAGTAAGTTTTGCATTAATGGGTATTTATAATATATCTGCATATGTGTGTGTGTGTGTGTGTGTGTGTGTGTGTGTGTATCTCTTTCTATATATATCTATATCTATCTGGGATTAATTCCTGAGAGTTGAAGTTGAATCAATACATCAAAGAGAATGTGTCTTTTAAAATATTTGATAGATTAAATACCTTTCCCAAAGTTTTAACCATTAGTACTTGATATATCAACTTTAATAATCTTTTCTAATTTTTATGCTTTTCCTTAAGTATGAAGGAGGTAAAGCATTTTAAATGTGTTGTATGGTCTTTTTGTGAATTACCACTTTATGTTCTTTACTTATTTTTTTCATTCATGTTCATATTTTTTTCTTAGTGACTTATGAACGTGTTTTGTATCTTAAGGAAATATTCCACTGAATATATTGCATTGTTTTCCCCTTTTGCCTTTTGCCATTGTTACAATTTAGCCAAGCAGAATTTTTATATTTTTATATAGTCACAGTTGTTTATTTTTCTTACAAGGCTTCAGATTACTCTGCTATTATATAAAGCCAAAACTAAATCTGTTTTCTTCTAATATGTTTATTACTTCAATTTTTATACTTAAATTTTGATCTATCCAGACTATTCTGATGATGGGATTCATCTTGAATCTTCTCAGTGATGCTATGAATTAAGTATGATCCCCATTTTAGACATTGCGGTTTTATAAATGGTAAAAGAGAGGACCCGATGTGGAAGGAATTTTCGAGGACTCCTGGCTCATGAGGATTGGAGCCTAAATTTACTGTGCCATCTCATAAATATATAGCCAGTTATTGTTTCCTTCTGCAAAAGCGAATGTTACTCTTTCAGAGGTACATTGTCCTGTTGAGCTCTGCCTAAAAACAGGAAACACTTTTCAGTAGGACGTTGTCATTGTAGTTAGTGCTTTCCTTGTATCTGTAAAATGAGAAAAATAAGTCCGCTATCCTAGTACGGTTAGGAAATCTAAGCAGTAAATCTACGGGTATGGCCCAGGTCCATTCCATACTGGGATGCTGTGGGATGGGTAAGCGTAGGTGGGAGTTTTAAGCAGATCTGCAAGTCTAAGAGCCTTTCTTTAGAATGTACATACATTTTCTTTCTTTCTTTCTTTCTTTTTTTTTAAGTTTTTATGTGTTATTTGACAGACAGAGATCACAAGTAAGCAGAAAGGCAGGCAGGGTTGGGGGTGGGGGTGGGAAGAAATCTCCCCCTGGGATCATGACGTGAGCCTAAGGCAGAGGCTTTATTTAACCCCGAGCCACCCAGGCACCCTGTATCTGAAATTCTTTCAGAAGCCTCCCTGAATGCCTTGGCAGGGAAATAAATCTCCATGTGCTTTTTCACCTGTAACTTCATTTTTACTTAATCCTTCCCTATGAACTGTTTTGAGATTTGTAACATTTCCTAGCTCTTTTCTATCTCTCCTGGGCCATCCAAATACCCTAGGGTCTACTAAGATAATAATTAAAAAAAAAAAAAAAAGCTACAAAGTTGCTTCCCCCAACCACGAACCCTAATGAAAAAAACAAAAACAAAAACAAAAACATAAACTAGCATAACTTATTGACAAATTGAAAAAATGGTTTTTAAAAATTTTCTGAACCCCCCAGGGAGAAATGCATTTTAAAATTTGTGTTTTCTGTAGCATTAAGTTGCTATGTTTGGGTTTGTTTATCAGGAAGTGCTGCAGGAAATGTGACCTGCTGTGACCTCAGGAGAGGAAAGTGTTATGAACTGAAATGTTTGGTTTTGCACTTAAAGCCATTATAAAAGTTGTGGAATGATGAGAGTTGGCCCTCCATGTTGTTGTTTGGATGTCCTGGAAGTCCCTGGTTGTGTTGCAAGTGCTCACAATTTGTAATTACTTAGGCTCATATGACAGACAGAACTGGGAATCAAATTAAGGAGCTGCCTTCTCTTACGATGCTAGAGAATCTCCAGCTTAAGACAAGATCGCCTTTTTTCCTTCCTAAAAAAAGGCACAAACAATGACAGCCCAAAATAGCTATTTAGTCAGAACTGACGACACTTTCTGAATGCTTGTCATTAAGAGAGAAATAGAAAATCCTGATTTGCTTCTTCCTTTAATTTCTCTTGCTTAAATACCTTGCTGCTCCTGAAGCTGCCTCACCTCATCGCCCAGGAGAAATGCCCAGTGCCTCTGACGGTGCCTCAGCACCACTGCGGGCTCCGGAGGGGAGGGGCCTTATGCAAAACATGTTAAAGAAAAATCCTAAAAGTCACTGCAGCTTTTTCTAGTGAGTTATGCTGATCTTCCCTGTTGCTGTAAGCTGATGGGGGAACGTCGTGGCAAAGACATAACCACTCTTTCCTCCCACTATTTTTGCTGCAGTGAGAACTGTTCCTTTCTGCTTGCATTTCGCCAGATAGCTTCAGAATTCTAGCTGAGAATTAGGCTGGAAATAAGAGTTTCGAACCTTAAATTGGACTTTGTCCTTTTGGCTCAGTAAAAATTGAGTTAATTTGCAGCATCGGGTGCCTGACTGGAATGACAACAGACAGTAGGATCTGACGATGTTCTTGAATTAAGTTGTTTTTTTTTCCCCCTTATGGATTCATGGGGGCAGAAGCTTTTATTTTTCTCTCTTGCTCTTATCCTTACAGAGCCAGCTGAACATGTTACATTCAGCAGCAGTAGCTACTGAATCTACCGTTATGTTATCCCCTGGAATCTTCTATCTTCATTTCAATCCCATCCTCTATTATTGATTATAATTTACCAATAAAGCTTAATTTGGGGGGAAAAAAACAGATGCAGTGTTTTGTTAGCAAACCTGGCAACTTTATCCATCCCTGGAAGATGTAACAGATATTACAGGACACGGAAGTAAGAGAAGGTGGTATTTCTCAGGCATGTATCCACAGATCACCCTAGGGGAACCCCGCTTACATTTTAGGGGACTTGAGGAGACAGGGATCCTTTGGTCTTGGTCCTGTTCCACAGGAAAAAGCAGACTGAGATGTGTTTGCAGTGATTTGTAGGATTTGCCAAACAGGGTGCTGCATCAGAATAGCCTGGAATCTAGTGCAGAGCCCATATTAAACCTCCAAAGGGAAAGGGGTTTCCTCTTCATTTAGAGTCTGCCCGGTGCAGTCCCATTGTAAAGTATCTAATAGGATAATACCGGGGCTCTCCAGAAATATAAGTAACTCATTGGTTAAATTTCATTCTTCACCTTTCCCCCCCCTCCTTCCTGAGTGAGCTCATTCCCCCCTCCCGTTTTTTTTTTTTTTTTTTTTAAACCCAGTGATTTAAAATGCTAGAAGGAAAAGCAACTGAAGTCTTAACTTTCAGATGCTGAATTCTCAGCTAATTGAAATTACTGGGCACAATGCTATATATAGCCAATGAAGAGATTTTGAGCTCTCACTCAGTGCCTTCAAGACATGTCGTTTTGTAGTCAGAGAAAACAGAGATCAATGCATTTTCAAACTGACAGAGGGAACGGATGCTCCTTAGTAGCACATGCCCAGGATCGTGTGTGTGGGGCTTGCGCTGTGCTGAGAAGCTGAATACCGGTCCATATGCTCCTTATTTACTGCAATGTTCTTTGCATGTTACTGTGCACTCCGGACTAACGTGAAGGTAAGAGGAGGCGAGCCGGCAACTGGGCACAATATACATGTTAAACCAGCTGCAGAAAATGTCTACCTTGTGTAGCTTCAGGACTTTTCGGATTGCTGGCTGAGCAGGCAGATTATTACAGGTGGTTGCAAGGGCTTTGTTTTATTGTTGCCGAGCAGCCTCGCTGGGGGAGCATGTTGGAACGCTGCTGGGAAGTGACCTTCAGGTTTAACTATTTGTAATTCAGGTTCACGCTCACACTTGGGGGGTGGAGTTGGGGGATGAAAAGATGACAATTATTTAGGTAGGCCAGAACCAAGAAATCAGAGAAGGTTAAAAAAAGCTATTATACAGCATGATTTAAATTAAGATTAAAGTCTTTCTCTGAAAAAGTGCTGTGAGCTGCCTGTGCTCGTGCAGCTTAATTGAGTAAGCGCTGGGGATTAAATTTAGTGGCTATTATGGCATTAGAATATGATCTGTGGGATATCTGACCATCCTGTTCATATAAACAAATTGTTATCATTGGAAGTTGGTGGTACTGATCGTATGGATCCTTGTCTCTGGGTGGGCTGGTTGCTGGGGCTGCGTGGGCGCCCCTGCCCCAGTGTTGTCACCCCGCTGACATTCACTTGCGGTAGCTAATGAGCCTCCAAAGTTGAGCCTAAGTTTCGGAGATTTACCCCTTGTCAGGAAGGACGGCATTATTGTTGGAGAGGTTTTCTGACACTGTTCATTCAGCACTGAGCCAGACAGACAGGCCAGCTGTGGAAGTCCTGTTGCATAATTTAAGTGAATTACATCCTCTGTTAGCTTTGTGAACTTGTATATCTTATTGAAGGAAGCCCAAAAGGAAAGTTGATTGCCTTTCAGGGAAAATAAATAAATAAATAAGGGCAGTTAAGTCTTAATACCTAAAACAAAGAATCTTTAAAAAAAATGTCAATGTAAATTGTTTCCCCCTTTTCACTGGGGCAGTATTTTAATGTGTCTGGGCACGAAAGTTTTGTTTTCTGTGTTTACAAGTTTTATCAAAGAGCTCCCTGTTGCTCACTCTTTTGTAAGCCTTTTTGTTTTCTATTTGAATTTCAAACAGGTAGTATTTGTGTTTTGGTGACCAATTCTTTTACAACTATAGTCTGGCAACATTCTGTGGGTGATTTTGCAGAGTTCTGCAGAATTTACTTTTTACTACTTTTAAGATTAACTTCAGCAATCAATTTTTTCCCATACATATGATGGATATAGTAAAAGAGATGGAAAGAGATATTTAAAAACCTAGAATTTGCTCTAATGTCAGCTTGGATTTCTCCATCATCAACTCCTATTCCTATTATGGGGTATGGCATGCACTGTTTTGTAAGCTCAATGAATTGTAAATGTTTTCCCTCCTCATCTTTTTCTCATCTTTTTTGAAGGAGAAAAGTGGTTCCCCACCCCCGGAGAAATCTTCATACATATTTTAGATTAAGAGATAACATTTGATTTGATAGTCCATTGCCATATTCCAGAAGTGCAGGAAAACCTGAGTCCAAAGTTCCTTTAATATGGGTTTTGGGAAATCCATCTTTTTTTTTTTTTTTTTTTTTTTTAAACTCTTGACTACTATCAGTGTGGTCTTTACGGGTTGTGCTGTAATTTTTTTCTCACTTAAACTCATAAGCAAAGGAATGAAAGAGTTTTACAAATAGTATCTTAATTCAGATGACTTTCAGATAATAAATTCTTAGTACTTTGGCTAGTCTGTACTGAGATACAAAAGCTTCAGTAGAAGCTCAGAACATGCATGTTGCCACATACAACACATAAAACCTTGCTTTGAGTTGTTGAACGTAAACTTTACATATGCTTAAGTCCTTCCAATAATTAGTTCGTGCACCTTCTTTCATCATTTTCTTTTAGGGTTATCTTTTCCTTCTGACATAACAAGGTTTTGCGAATGAGTTTACATTTCACTTGTGGTCTGATATTCCATCAAGTTGGTACAATGAAGTCTTATCTGATAATTTTATCTTTAATTTTTGTTTTATTTCATATTACCTTTTAAAGTATTTGATTTTATTTCTATTGTGCCTTGAATTACTTACTTGCTTGGTTCTGGTAAAGTCCCTTTCATAGTGTATAGCTTCTTATATTTCCATGATATAACATGATTGGTGTTACAGTGACCCAAAACTTTAAGGTGGTTAAGATTTAATAAATATAAACACCTCTTATTTATTTTTTTTCTGCACAAAATTAGTCTTAAATGTCACAATCTTTTGTTTTACTATGATTGTTTTGCTAACTGGACATTTATAATATAGTATAGTCAAAAGAATTTTTTGAAAGTGGAACATTATATTTCATATGTGTTTTTATGTAACACGGTCATTAATCCTGTGCTGTGGGTATACACTGTGTATGTATGTCTCTATTTCTAGTATGTATGGACTGTGTATGTATCTATAGTACACCCACTATACACACACATACAATTAAGAATTCTCAGAATGTGACTCATGGGTCACCATTCATTCATTCATCTATCAAAAAATTTTGAAAGACAACTGTGATTTATGCACTGGGCTAGAGTCTGGGAAACTAAGATTGATAGAAAACAGTCCTTGCTTTCAAGAAGTTTCCAATCTTGGAAAGGCCACAGACATACAAACAAGCAAGTAGTTTGAAATATTACAGGACTAGTAATGGAAGTCTATGTGGGACATTGTAGGAACAAAACAAAACAGAACACTGACCAATTTTACATGGGCTGATCAAGAAAGGTTTCACTATGAAGTCACCTTTGAGTTGAATCTTGAAAGAGCTAATGGAGTTTTGCCAAGCAGCCTAGAGCGAGGAAGTCACGCCAGGTAGAAGGAATGGCAAAAACATAGTACTGAGAAGTAAAATACTTTGGAGAGCTGCAAATAGTTTGCAGTGGATGGGGCATGGGGTCTTGCAAGGCTGAACAGTGAATTAATAGGGCAAAACAAATAAATGGGAGCTAAAGCCAGTGCTGTGAGAGTGGACTGAGTGATCATCACAGTCTAATTCCTTAGAAGTTGTGTTCTTTTGCCACCCATGTCTGGAAGGAGAGCTTTCTAATGAAGGAAAAGAAATGAAAACTTCTAAACAAAGGGTATGATTTACATTCTGTGGATTTGTTGTTGTTGTTGTTGTTAGCTTTAAGTTTGAGTTCAATAAACATTCATATCCTATGTGCTTAACTTTATCTTTTAAATTTTTAAAGAATATGATTGGAACAACTTAATCTGAGACAGCTCAAGGAAAAAGGAGCAATGGGATCATTATAAAGATGTATAATAGCTCATCATCTCAAATTGTTTATGTTGTACAAAATGTACCTCTTTGATAAGAAAATATATAAGAAATTTGTTGTACCAGATGTACATATCATCTTGTCCTTAAAAATGGCTCTATTTTTGAAAGTAATGATATTGATAATAACTTACCTCCAGGTGATACCTTGTGCCTTTCTAAGTAGCTTTATGTTCCTCATCTCATTATTTCCCCTTTTTATCCTGCTGCTGTAAACATACATATATACTCACAAACCCACAGTCTCCGAAATATGAATATGAATGGCAAATATTAGATCCATTTCACAGATAGAAAGTTAAGATAGAGAAAGGAAATGGCCAGTACCTCTTTTCCACAGGGTATCAGAAGCAGGCCTAATGTAGGGCTTAGACCCCTTGACCCAGTTTACTGCTTTCCTTCTCATTCTACTATATCCTGCCACCTACCTCATAGATTCAAGAATTCTCTTCTATTTTTGAAATTCCTTAATAGTAAATATAAGAACTTTTCAGAAAAAGAGTGTATCAAAATGATTTTAAAGGATTTGGGATTCCAAAAGAACTATGTCTGGGTCAATCTTTCCCACTGATTGCATAGAAACATTTTTTGTACAAAAAATTTTTGATCTACCTGAAGTTCAATAATAATAATATAATAATAAGAAGAATTATATAAGCCAAGGGTTGTAAGTACTGTAAAAGAGTCTCAGAATATAATAAATACTCAATAAATTTAATTCATAACTGATAAAGTTGAGGCCACTGGATAGGGGTAAGACTTCAAACTTTCTTTAAGTAAAAATATGTCAAGAAATTCCAGGAATTGAGCCCAATTAAAAGAAATTTGTAATTAATGAGAACCATTCAGATATAATATCCTTCTCTCACCACTATCACTATGGTGATAGTGACTACTATACATGCACATATGAGCTTGTAAACTCCACAGAAACAACGATTTCAGTTTGTTTTGTTCAGGTCTCTGTATTATCAGCATCAGGAACAATGCCAAGTACATAGTACATGCTGAATAAATATTTGTTCGACGATTGCATTAACTGAATACCAGATTTCTCTTTATTCCTCAGCTTTTCCCCAGATTAATTTATCTTAATGCTTTTTAAGGTTTTTTTTTTTTTTTTCTTTTGAGAGAAAGGAAAAAAAGAAAACCGTAGACTTTAAAGTCATATAGGCTTTTGGCATTAAATACTGGATTTGGCAATCACAAACACTTGCTTTCAGTCACTCTCACAGATCTGCACAGCCAGGTCATATAGCTAAGTTGGAGGGAATCAATAATTCAAACTAAAACAATTTATTGGATGCCTAACCACTCTACAATTCAGACATTCATCATGCTTATTTCTACTAGGTTTACTCAATGAAGTCATTCTTTTCTAAACACTGCACCCTTTTCTGCCCTGAGCATTTGCTAAAATTGTTTCCCGCAATGGGAATCACTTCTATATAGGGTCATGCTTGTCTAAATTCTGTTCTTCCTTTAAGAAGTAGAACAGGGTATCTATCTTACAAGAGGCTGGTACAGCCACATAACTCCCTTACTTTATCTCTTCTTAGATTTAAGAATCAAAATGAGTTCAATTTTTACATCATTCATGGCAATAAATCTTATATTGCCTTATGCCATCACTTTGCCATTAATATCTTACATTGCTAGGTAATTTTTATTATGTTTGGGTATTGCCCTCACTGCAATTAGATTTTAAGCATTTTGAGGACAGGAGCTATATACTATTTTGTTCATTTTTTCCCCTTGCATTTTTTATATAGGAATTAAAAAAAAATGATGGATAGACAGATTGAAGGGGGAACTTGCAGAAACTCTACCTCCTTATGCTACTGATGCCTACTCTCAGCTAGATTTCATGATACATCCCACATATTGATGCTTTTAATAAACACATTATTTTGTTGTAGGCAGGGCCTGGAGTCATGAATCAGAATGTGTGGACAGTTTGTGTAACACCTATGGCTCATCCAAGTCAGGAGTGGTCCCTCTGAGGGTTTCAGTGGAATAATTATCTCTTTTAGGAGGCCAATAATATATTAGTCCCTCACTGGGCCTTTGTATTATGGCCTCCAAATGGTGTGCACCTGCTCAGTATGTTAGGTTTATAATACCTAAAGCCTACTCAATGTATTGGATTTATAATTTCTAATGAGGCTCTTTAAGACAAAACTTTAAAAAATAGTACAAGGAATTAATTGAAAGAATAAACTAGAACCACAAACAATAGCAATGATAGCTACAATTTGTTAAGCTCTTAGTATAAGGCCTGGACTCACCAATAACTTTGCACATATTTTTTCAAAGTGCTTTCCAGTGACCTACGATAAAAGAATCATCTTCATGAAGTTTAGGGAACAAACTTTGCCCGATGTCACACAAATATTAAGTGCCTATGAAGATAGCTTCAGGTCTTTTCTACTATAAACCCTTTAAAAACCTTCCTAAATAGGCAGTGTAGTGTACAATTATAACCACTGTATCACAGACACTTCAAATCTTTTTTAATAAGGTAAAGAATTAGCTAAATAGTAAAATTATGTATGTTTTGTGTAGTATGACCTTACCATTTCTTTTTCTTTGCTTCCTTCTAGTAAATGGTGGTAAGAGTCAGGATATGAGGCTTTGTTCTGATTCTACATTCATTCAGTCAGCAAATATTTAATGAACATCAATTATGTGTCAGGCACTGATCTAGTTGCTAAAAATACAGGGTGGAATAAAACAAACAATAATCAGACAATAATCCTTATCCTTATGGAATTTAAATACTAATAAGGTGAATGGGCAGTAAAAAGGTGAAGTAAAATCCATAGTGTAGGGGCACTTGGTTGGCTCAGTCAGTTAAGTGTGCAACTCCTGTTTTTGGCTCAGTTCATGATCTTATGGGTCATGTGATGGGTCACATGATCTCAAGTGTTGCTCCACGCTCAGCGTGGAGTCTGCTTAAATTTCTCTCTCCCTCTCCCTTTGCCCCTCCCCTGACTTGTGCACACACACTCTGTCTCTCTCTAAATATAACTAAATAAAAATCTTACAAAAAAACTAAAGTGCATAGTCTATAATGGCAAATGTTAACGAGAAAAAAAGAATAAAACATGGAAAAACCATCAGAAATGTGAATGTGGAAAGGTGTTGAGATTACAGTTTTATACAGAGTGTTTAGTGAGAGTCTCTTGAGGATGATGACTTTTGAGTAAAGACCTCAAGGACGTGAAGGGATTAGCCATGTAGGAGATGGTATCAGAAAGTGCAAAGGCCCTGAGGTGGGAGCCAGTCCAGCATTTGAAGGAATGTCTAAGTAGCCAGTGTGGCTTGCAAGAGAAAGAGCAAGAGTAAGCAACTCATGTAGGGCTTTTGTAGGTTAGGCCTCTTCTCTTGGTGAGATGGGAAGCCAGAGAGGCTTCAGGAGAGGAGGACTTTGATTTGGCCAATTTCTTCACAAGGTCATTCTGGGTGCTGTGTTGAAAAGAGACTAAGAGGACAAGGGCCAGAGCAGAGAAACTAGCTAGAAGTTCCTGCAGTAATCCAGGTGAGAAATGTTACCAGTTTGGATCAGGTTATACCAGTTGAGACTAGAGACAAGTTATCTAGTTCTGTATGCAATTTTACTTTTGGATATTTATCTTTGTTTTTCCTGCCCTATTACTGAGATCTTCTCAGCTCTGCGGTCCTGGTTCTCAGCTCTTCTATACTTAACAGGTATTAATTAGAGAAGAATGCTTTCCTATATGGTTGCCATTGCAGTTTTACTGCTTTTTAATCCTCTAAACATTTTGAATGGTAGTCACTCATAATTTATGTCATACATGTGCATTCAAGACTTCATTTTATTTTTGGCTTCAGATCTTTTGATCATCAGGGGACTATATTAATTCTGAAATGAGTCTACTCAAAGCTACTTGAGGGCAGGAAGCATGTCTCGTATGCATTTATATCCCATTGCTTTGCATGTGGCAAATGATCAATAAATGTTTTGCTAAATGAATAATTGAATGAAATCATTTAAAAAGTTGGACATATGGGACGCCTGGGTGGCTCAGTTGGTTAAGCAGCTGCCTTCGGCTCAGGTCATGACCCCAGTGTCCTGGGATCGAGTCCCACATCTGGCTCCTTGCTCGGCAGGGAGCCTGCTTCTCCCTCTGCCTCTGCCTGCCTCTCTGTCTGCCTGTGCTTGCTCTCTCCCCTTCTCTCTCTCTGATAAATAAATAAAAATCTTAAAAAAAAAATAAAAATAAATAAAAAGTTGGACATATTTTACAGAGTGTGCCTTTGGATTAGACATGGTACCACCAAATGAGAATACATACACAATAGGGAGAATTGATTTTGCTTTCAACAAATTTCCTATCTAATGACAAAATTATCGCCCTTTTTATGACATTATTTCTACAACATCAGAATCTCTAGGGAAGAAGCCTGGGAATCTGGAAATTATGCTAGATAATTCTTATCATAAGACAAGTTTGGAAAACACTGCCTTATGGCTTCTGTTTGGAATTACAGCAGTGAATCAACAAGTTTGTTGAGAAATTATGTGCTAATATTTGCATAAGTAACATATATATTCCAAGTTTTTCCAATTTTTTGGACTGCAACCCATAGTAGAAATATAAATTAAAAATTGCAACTAAAAAGTATATAAGTTTCACAAAGTAATACTTAACTTTCCCCAAAGCTATGCATTCTGGCATTTTCTATTTTGTTTTATTTTTTTTTTTTTAAGATTTTATTTATTTATTTGACAGACAGAGAATACAAGTAGGCAGAGAAACACGCAGAGAGAGAGGAAGGGAAGCAGGCTCCCTGCTGAACAGAGAGCCAAATGTGGGGCTCGACCCCGGAACCCTGGGATCACGACCTGAGCAGAGGCTTTAACCCACTGAGCCACCCAGACGCCCCTGATTCAGTAGGCATATTTGCCACGTATTGCTGTGTAACAAAACTTAGTTCCTTATAACAAACCTTTTTCCCCTTCCTCTTCCCTTTTTATTTTTTACCTTTTAAAATTTTGTTTCATTTTTATAATTTTGATCAGGATTTTCTAGATATATTTTAATCAGAAAAAATAGTTGAGGAATAATAGAGTTCGTACTGACCCATTTAAAACCTGTATCTTTATTTACCCTTAATGAGTTTGAATGGATACCGAATGGGTTATAACTCACAATTTGAAAAACACTATAACATGTTCCCTACTTTAAGGAACATACAATTTCAATTAGCAGTATGCATCTGGGAGATGATGAATTACAATAGTCGCAAACACCAAGAGGGAAATGTGTGAAAGCCGTACACTGAACACAGGCTAGGTGTCCATATAGCCTGGTCCATTTACTGATTAGTGTACTCATTTGAGAATTCATAGTTCAGTACTACTTCCCTGGTCCTGGCCCTGTCCTTTGAGACTTAGCCTGTCCACTAACATACTTCAGTATGCCTAATAGCAATAGCTAATGTTTATGGAGTAGTAGTGATATGATGGCAGGCACTGTTCAAAGTACTTCACTCATTTAATTTTCACAATAATTCAAAGAGAAGGTTTTTCTTATTAAATGCATTTTACAGGTGAAGGGGCTGAGTTACAGAGGTTTAGTTGTCCAGGGCCTCACAGCAAATAACTGGTATGAGGATAAATGGCAGAAACAGGAACCAATGCTCAGGATAAGACAGTACCTGGAAGAAAACCTCTCTTACTCTTTTTTTTGTTTTTTTTCTTTTTACAGATTTTTAAATTTATTTATTTGACAGACAGAGTTCACAAGTAGGCAGAGAGGCAGGCAGAAAGAGAGGGGGAAGCAGGCTCCTTGCTGAACAGAAAACCCGATGCGGGGCTCGACCCCAGGACCCCGAGATCATGACCTGAGCAGAAGGCAGAGGCCCAACCCACTGAGTCACCCAGGCATCCCAGACCTCTCTTACTCTTGATCCTTGCCCTGGTGCTTAGTACCTTGGCTTCTGATTCTCTTCATCAAAGGGCGGCTTTGCATATCTTTAATTTCGATGACTCTGTTGGGCTGTTCTCTGGCTTGTTGATTTAGCATCTGATCAGATCTCAGTTCCCCCTGATTTGGGTATGTCATAGTTTCTTCCATTACCTACTGCCCAGAAGAATTCCCATGAGCCTGGTGAACTGTACTCTAGGGGTGACTCTAGGGGTGCTTGCTCTAAAGAGACAGTCATAACCAATTGACCCTTTGCAAGAAGACAATTTGCTCAACTCTGCTCTTGTTATTAGTGCAGTAAATAAGGTAATAAAACTCTCCAGGATGAATTGGTATTGCTAGGAGAACCTAGCTCTTGAGAATTGAAAAGGGAAAGATGAACAATAAAACAAAGAGATATTTGGCCCTGGGAAGGTCTGGCCCTAAATATTTATGAAATGTAAACTAGATTTTTTTCTTTTTGTGTAGGCTCATAAAGGACTTTGACACTTTCAACTGAAAGAAGATGAGGGAATGTCTTTAAGATGAAAGATGAATAGGAGACAAATTTTGAGTCATGTTTTATTTATTTATTATTTATTTTTAATGGGTGTACTGAGATTTACATATTCTTTAAAAAGGTATACATAGATTTATTTACTTGGTTTTTAAGGCTGTACCTAGATTTGGAGAGGAAAATGAGACCACAGGGTATGTAGTGAAACTGGAATGGAGAGATTTGGTAGGTTTCTGGAGCGGATCCCTGAGTCTTGCTGGAGAAACTAAAGGAGCCCTTGGCACTTATGTTGGATGTTTAGTCAAGTAATTTATAATCTGTACTCTTTAAACTCATGGGAAAAGTAAACATAGAAATCAGTTTTGAATGGGTCAGTATGAACTATATCTCAACTGTTTTCATGATAATGAAAACAATAGATGCTCATTATAACAAATGTGTAAAGTCCAAAGGAGAAAAAATTTATACTTGCTCATAGCCTTGTCACTCATATATAAAATCTCTGTATTCTTTTCATTCTAAAAATATATGTGTGTGTGTATAGATGAATGTATATGTGTTTTGTGTATAACACATGTAGGATCAAGATACATTATTTTTACCCCGTGTTTTCATTTAATACCATGTCATAAGGACATTCTCACATCATTAATAATTCTTCATAAGCATCTTTTTTAATGGCTGCTTACCAGGGAAACTTTTTTGAAAAGTAAATAAATAAAGGTAGGTGGGAACAGAAAGCATTGTTTTTCTCAGACCATTACTTTTCAGCAGAGGATAGAAAGCTTTCAAGTATAACCTTGGAATAGCTTTGAAATGAGATTCAGTTTGGAAAAAAAATATACGGTGAGTCTGAGTTTCAAAAGCGTCATTGCCGTTCTACTTCAAACAGGGAAACTATGATACTTAATGCAAGTATGTTCCTTTAGCTAGTCCCCTAACACAGTCTCTACACTCACCCCACCAAATAATTGTTTTGAGCTGTGTGTGTGTGTGGGGGGGGTCTGTCTGTCTGTCTTATTATTTTAAATAGAAGCCAACCAGACAACTTCCTTATTATCACTATTCTCCTAGGCATTTAGAGCAGAAACATGAAATCAGTTTTAACACTCCAGCCCCTATAGAAATCTAATCAGCACTAATCCTGTAGAGTCTACCTCTGAGTGATTTCTCCTACCTCTTGTCTTTCTATCTCTTTCTTCCTCAGTGAAGATTCTCATTACCTCTCAATGTAGGCACTGACTCTCTCTGTTTCCCCTTCAAATTTATCCTTCCCATGGTGTCACCAAACTTATTTTTCTAAAACACAGATAAGAAGTGTTTCTCAATGCCATAAAAATTCTCACTTTATGCTATGGCCTTCACCACCTTTCTATCATTACCTCTGCTAGACTCTACTTACATGCAACATATACAGCCAGAATCCAGTCCAACAATGTATCTATCCATTGCTCATGCCACAGCAGAGATGTAGGAAAAAATGGATGTTTTGTAGAAGACCTAGGTTTGAAATTAATCATCTCCACTTGCAAAATAGTCTATAATACTTCTGGGTGAGTAAATCAGTTTTTCTGATGTTTAATTTCTGGATGTTCTAATTGAAGTTGATAATGTTATCATCAACTTAGTAGCATGAACATGACTTTGGACAGATAAATCCTAAGTGGTATGCAGGATCCATTCAGAATATGTTGAATATTTCAAGAAAGCTAGTGAAGAGTCAATGGAAGCAGTGAAGAGCATTAGCCTTAAACTCGGTAGTTTTATGCACATGTGTAGCTAACAATTCCCTTACAGTATATTTTGAATCCAGGGAACATGGCCTAAGAAAAAATTCCTTTATTCAATCTTGGAATTCATGAGATAGTGACTGTAAACAATATTTAGTCTATCATTGAGAAGGTGAGAAAAATCACCTTCAGTATTTGCAGATATCTGTCTCCCAGCCAAGATCTCTACATGAGCTACAACCTCAGTCGGGTAAGTAAAATACCCTCAAAATTTCTTGGTAAACCAATCACGAAATTGGCATAATTATTTTCTTAGTGGGCAAATATCTCTAATCCTGAAAAGATTTTGATCAATTATAGAATAATGAAGGAAATTAAACTTTTTAATTAATATTTTTGTTATGTAATAATACACATATTTAGTAGTGCATGTGTTTGTATTTTTAAAGAGAATTTGTTAGATTAAAATATTTAACTAATTCACTTTTAGAATGTCAAAGAATTAATTTTAACTTGAGATTTAAGATGAGAAATAGAATCTTACCATTTGCACTGTAGTAGAAAATAGAAGAGAGCTTAAAACTCCTCATGTTTTGGTATAATTTTCAGATGTAAAATAATTATTTAAATACTTGGGAAGGTTTGTTACTCTGATAAAGTACAATTAGGGAAAGCTTTAAAAGGAAATTTAATATATTAAATTATAAATGCAGGTTAAAATATACAAGGGGAATTTAATTAAGTCATAAGAACTTCCTTAACTGTGATTGTAGAAATCTTGCTAGATTTATAAATAGAACAATAAATTATATATTGAACTTAAGAAGTTAAGTAAAAATCTAGACTTTATAATTTATAATTTAAAAATTAAATATTAATTTTGCAAACCAAGAGAGCTCCAAATAATCTTTTTCCAAAAACAAAAGATTACCTAAAACACACACATTGGACATTGTAGGACTGTTACAAGGCATGAACAGAATAATGTATATGGAAAACTGTAAATTCTGAAACACTGTAAAAACATTTGTCATCATTTTTCCTTTTAATTGGTTTTGATCAGTCTCTTACTTTAGATTTGAAAAGTATTTACCTTTTCTCTCCCTTACATAGTAGTTATCCAGTCAATCAAGTCCCTTCTAGTATAGTATCTTCTCCTAGGTAGACCTTCACTGTTTCCTGTTCTCCAGTATTTTGTATTACTTTGTATTGTCAGTATAATACTTGTTAGACTTTGTATTACTAGTGTAGCACTTTGTCTTACCATTGTAACATATGTATACACCTAATATTAGAGATGTTTAGTCTTTACTCATGTTTCTCTTCTAGAACGGATTCCTGAATCTTCAGGTTACATTTTTTTTTAAGCAAACATTAATTGAATCTCCCTTATGTACTAAACACTATATTCTTACAGGCGATAGAGCCATTATTAAGAAAGAATATCTATGTCTGTGTTTAGTAGATACTGAGTTATTGGATTTAAATTGAAATAAAAAACATTCTGTCCAAAGGAAATTCTATAATAAAATTTTTAGAAAAGCAATTGATTAGTTCAAAAAATTCAGTTAATGTAATTAGCGAATAAGAAAAATTCAAAATACATTAAAGAAAAATCGAGACTTCATCAGCATAGTGAAAAGCACTCACTTTCCCTTTTAGGTCTAAAATACAGTTTTAGTTCAGATAAACAAATTAAAGGACAGGTTTGCCAAATCATGGGAGCAGTAGAGGCTGGGGGTGGGTGGAGATCAGTGATACAGAACTGTTTCTCTGTAATGAGAATTACTCAGTCAAGGCTGTCTGCCCATTCCTATTATGTAGACTCTGCTGCCCACCTCCCATTCCTTCCCTGCCTTCCGGTTCACCACAATCAGCAAGGCTGTTCTCCCTTTTCTTTCGTCCAGCAGTCAATAACATTGATTTTTGCAGCACTAGGTGATTCTCACCTCTTCCCTCATTATCCCCTCCTTCAGGGCTAAACAAAGCCAAGTTCCCCCGTGTGCACCACAGTCTGGAGAGCTTGTAAGACAGAAATGGCTAGAGGCAGAATGTAGGGCTTTGGCTGGGTGGGAGGGACAGTTAGTGCCACAAAATCCCTCAGGAGCATCCTGGGCAGAATATTTTTGACACAATCTTCAGTTAAGGGATAATATATCCTCCAGAGAAAAAGAGCATATAAAATGTCTATCTTCTTCACTGCAGTTCCATTGAGTAGGCTGAGGGGAAAAAGCCCTAGGGTCCTATTTCCATGTGTAATTCTTACTGAGCCTTATTTAAATAGACAGATACTACTCCTGGGGAAGAGGGCAACTATTGGGGATGAGTCAAAAGAGCACTAATACTTAACAGGGCCATCGATGGTCATTGTGTTGCAAAAGAAAAGGAAGAATTTACTCAATGAGTGCTTACTATGTGCTGGGAATTTCATAATCTGCATTTATTTTAATCCTTATAACAACCCCATCACCGCCCCCATTTAATAGACATTAGAACTAAAACCTAGAGGGGCACATTCATATGCCCAAAGTCACCTTGCAAGCAGATGATAGACACAGTCTTTCTCAAATGCACCATACTGCCTTCCAGAACCGCTGAGTTTTCGTGAGAGTTCATGCGAAATCTTTAATAATTAGAAGGAGTGGAAATATGACCCCCTCTGTTTAGAGGTGAAGGGGAAAGTGTTAAAACCAGTTTTGATTCAGTAGACTTATGAGGGAATGATAGAGTATTTTGTTGGATAGCAAAGAGGAAAAGCAACTGAGATAGGAAACTTCAAGTATTGTTTAGGGAAAGACTTAGCCCAAGCTTGTGAAGAGGTGCCTAAAAACAGGGTTTCCTAAAGATCAGAGGAGGAATTTCAGATTTCTAGACTACCTGGGCTGCAATAACTCTATAATTTTATGTGCCCAATCAGGGGTAGCTCAAGTAACACCACCTCTTAAATATTATAGCCTTAAGTTTGAATTTTTTCTCTACCTATGTCTATTTTATAGGCATAGATTTTATTGTATGACTTATATGTAGTAATATTTACAAGCCTTTCAAAATGTCTTATCTGCCAGGGAGACTGAGTCAATGATATACTTCTTCCTTCTTTAGTGATGTCTCCCTCTCACCCCTCTTGCCCCATAATGGGAAAGATAATTACCCAGTCTTCCTTTCTGCTAGGGTGTAAGTAAGGGTGATGTTACTACTCCCAGGGAAAACTCCCTAGAGATCAAAGCCTTAACAATTGACATTATTCAACTATAACAATTAATTTCAAGCCTAAACCCTCAAGTGGTAGAGGAATACATATATCCCTTGAGGGGTCTAAGCAGTTTCTTGAAGATACATTCTAGAACTGTTTTGTCTGGTAGAGTGGCTGGCTAGTCACATGTGACTATTAAACATTTGAAATGTGGCAAGTCTGAATTGAGATGCATTATAAGTGTAAAATCAATATTCAATTTTGAAGACTCAGTGTGGGAAAAAAGTAAAATATCTCAATATTTTTTCTTGATTACATGCTTAAATTATAATATTTTGGTTCTGTCAGGTTAAAATATAGTGTCAAAATTAATTTTATCTGTTTCTTTTTACATTATTCAATATGGTTACTAGAAAATTTAAAAATAGATATGTGACTGATATTTTGGTTCTCATTATATTCTTCTTGGACAATGGTGATCTACAGGCTAAAGGGTAACTCATTCTTCCCATGGATAATCTGGTTCTTGACCAAGATATTTTGAAGGTTTTTTTTTTTTTTAATAATCAGTGTGGTTAGCAGTCTTTCTCCCTCTCCAACTTTGAGAAGGAAAGATAGGACTTCTAACCTGGTGGTTCTGAGAGCTTAACACAACAATTGAATGTTAGACTTTGAAGGGAACTTAGAGATTCCAAGTTTTAACTCTCAGCTGAGGTTCAGAGAGGTTAATGACTCAGACCTATAGCTAATGCCCTGTGCTTTTCCCATTCAAATGCACTGCATCTCAAATGCATGACCATTATTCCTGGTGAACTTAAATGTTTATACCATCTTGGGAAAACACAAACCCTGTCATTTGGGTGTGGGCATGCTTTCTTGGAATAAAGCTTTCTTTTCTGCCCTGTTGCAGTGTGGTTCCAGTGGAGAACTCCTATCTGGACTGCAAAATTATATACTAGTTTAACCTTCTCAGTGGATCCTTCTGGCCCTAAGCAAAATTAAACACTTTCCATCTTCCTTGAAATACACTGCCCTACTTTAGCTCCAAACTCATTGCGTGGTATTGACTTAAGGCAAAGTACTTATATCATGGACCCAGCATTGGGTGTATGGTAGGCCTGCAGTAAATATTTATTGAATTGAACTGTTTTTTGAACACTTTCACTGACTGTTCTTTACATCTGAATTCTTGTTATTATGTAGGTCACATTCTATAAAAATTGGGGAGAAAAAAGCCTAACCTCTCTTCCTCTCTTTCTCTCTCCCCCATATGTATATATGTGTGTGTACGTGTGTGTGTGTGAATGTGTGTGTTGGTGTGTGTGTATTTTTAAATCACCCATACTTGCAAAATGCTATCATGTGTTGGAAATGCCATTCCTTAACGCTTCTCTAAAACTCCCAGTTAGTCATATGTTGAATTTCCTCATCAAAGAGATCTTCTCTGTATAAATGAAGTTGGGCCTGTCAGTCAGGGGCGGATTGAGTAGGCCTGAAGAAGCCATGATTCAGACAATCTCATTTCCATGGTGTATGCCTTAAATGCCACATCTTCAGTCAGCAGTTAGTCTCCTATGAAAACAAAACCGAGCTTTGCATTCCCTTTGGGTTTTAAAAATGCACATTGAGGTTTGTGCTGAGAAGTGCCAATGTGTAGTCATACTAGCGATGCACTCTTTCTGGTCCTTCGGCTTTCTCCAGGTGAGATTTAGCAATGGCTTTATTTCCCCAGAAAATGGATTATAATTTTCCATAAATCCTGTCTACTGATACCTTTATTTCAACATTAAAAAATATATAGTCGTTCAAAGAAAGAGGAAATGAAGTTTTTTGTTTCACTTTATTTAGCTTGCCGTGTCCTTGGTTCAGTTCCTTTCTCTCTTTCTATGTAGGTATGTCAGGATGACAGACAGTCTGAATCTATAGAAATCCTGGTTCTAGCCCCTGGACCTGACTCTTCCTATTTTGTTCTCACTGCCAACACTCATATTTTTTAGGCTGCGGAAGTAAAAGGCCTGTACTCGTGACAGTCCATCATATTCATGACCACTGATACAAGAGATTTTAAACTCATATAATAGACTCCTTTATTCAACTTTCATTCATTTGACACCAACTGTGTTTTAGCCACAAAGAGAGGTACATTCATATATATACATATAAATATATGTATATATATGTACACACATATGTGTATACACAGAGGCAAACTATACATTTATATATAGTTTGTTTCTTTGTTTAAATCTCTGTTTCAGAGTTGAGGTAAGTAAAACTAAGAGACATTAAGTGATCTACCTAAAATCATTGCTTACAAGTATTAGATCAAGCACTTAAACTAGTCTTTATGGTATTAAAAAACTTGTGCTCCTTCTATAACATCCCACTACTGCTCCAGAGTATACAAGAGATTATGGGTCACAGTAGGTAAGAGTGGGGGAAATCTGAGAAAGGAGGTCAAACTACCTAGGTTTGAATCCAGATTCTACTACTTCATAGTCCTTCTATCTTGGCCACATGATTTACCATCACTGAGCTTCCACTTTCCTCAGCTCTAAAGTGTGGATAATTATATTATGCACTTTATGTGGTTGTAGTTAGAATCATATAAATTAATCCATATCCAGTTAGGACTATATAAATTAATCTAAAAATAATCCATTAATTATATAATCCATATTAATCCATTAATCCATATAGTGGTTTTAGCAGAGATATTTAGTAAGAGCTCAGTAAATACACATATATTTATTTATTTATTTATTTACTTGCTTATTTAATTTATTATTTTTAAAGGCTTTATTTATTTGAGAGAGAGCAAGCACAAGGTGAAAGAGGGAGAGGCAGATCCCCTGCTGAGCAGGAAGCCTGAAGTGGGGCTCGATCCCAGGACCCTGAAGTCATGACCTGAGCCAAAGTCAGATGTTTAACCAAGTGAGCCACACAGGCACCCGTTATGTAATATTATTAAAAGCAATAATATTTGGCTATGCCTCCTTATAATAATTACTAACATTTTTTAGCACTTATCATTAGGTTACTATATTAGGTCTTTTAACTGTATTAATTTTTCACTACAAACTCAAGGTAGATATTACCCTTTATTGACAGATGAGGGAATGAAGAATTTTAAATGAAAAGTTCCTCATTCCAAGGTAATACATTTGACAGGTGTTAAACTGGAATCAGAATAAAAGTCTAGCTAATTCCAATCTCTCTCTCTCTCTCTCTTTTTTCTTCCAAGTTTTTACTTAAATTCAAGTTAGTTAACCTATACTGTAGTGTTGGTTTCAGGAGCAGAATTTAGTGACTCATCACTTACATATAACACCAGTGCTCATCGTGAGTGCCCTTCTTAATACCCATTACCCATGCGGCCCATCCTCTACTCACCTCTGTCCATCAACCCTCAGTTTGTTCTCTATCATTAAAACCTCTTATGGCTTGTTTCCCTCTCCAATCTCTTTCTATGGGGGCTATTCTGGCTCCTGGAATTTCTCCCCCTTCCACCAAATAGAAGCTATTAGGGTTGGGTTTTCTCATTACTGTTGTAGTTGGATCCTCAGAGGGTAAGAAAGGGCAGGAAAACTGATGTGTAGCCTTCCAGCTGCAACACTGATGAACTAAAATCCTGGTCCCAATACCTCCTGCTCTTATGCACTCTTGCTAGATAAGGCAGTTCTGGTACCTGAGTCCCTCATCAACACAAATCTCTATTTCATCCTCAGCTCAAAAATGGTATTTCTACCAAGGCTTACAACCCTATAGTTCTGGGTGGAAAGACCCTCACTCAACTCCTCGATGACTTGACCTGTCAATGTGTATAATTTTGAGGCTCCAGAAAAAGTCTGATTCTTTTGTGACATTGTTTTGCTCTAGAAAGTTCCACCAGCTACCCACCTCTCTTTTTCAAACATTTTGTTTTGTTTTTTCTTTCCACCTCTACTGTTGCTACTCTAATGAAGGTTCCTTTTCTTTCTTGCTGGGGTTACTGTAATATGTTCTTAACTGGGGCTTCCTGCATCTATTCTTGACCCACTCTAGACTGTTTTTTATAATGCGCTGGAGAGACTTTTCAGATATGGGTTTGATCATGTCACACCCTGCTTAAAATGTTGAAAAGTATTTTGCTCACTCTAAATATATTTTATATCATCTCGTGTGATCTAGCTCCAGCCTGCCCATGTACCTTCACTCTCCGTGACACCCTGTTTTCCCTATGTGAGCTGCACTCTCTTTAGTTCCTACAAGTATTAGATTTCTTTCCAAAGTAGCCTTTATTACATTTTCTCCCCAGAACATACCCCACCATCTCTTCATTTGGTTAAGCCCTACTCAACCTTTAGATCTCATCCCAAATGTCTGTCCTTCATGAAACCCATCCTGCTTCTCTACTCTAAGTCTGGCCCCCAGTATAAACTCTCCTATCATTTGAACCCATTGTTAATAGTACTTACTACACTCTGCTAAAATAAATGCATTTCTTGGGTCAATTGCTGTTTCCCAACTATTCTGCAAATTCCATAATGGTAGAAACCATAGCAGTTTGTTGGTATTACATCCTCAGCCTTAAATACAATGCCCTGCATTAAATATATATTACATAAGTGAATGATTAAATGACCTTTGCACTGTGTCCCAAAGTGGATAAAGCAGACTTACTCAGTATGAGTTGCCTGCCTTTCTAAAGCATTGGCCTTGAATCTGGAAAGGAGCTCTCATTCTCCTCTTTGTGGGTCTCAATTCTAGTGAGTGGGGAACATAACTACTTGTTTCCTCCAGGACTCCACATGCCATCATGTAAACAGATCCATTGATGGTTCAAAGGAGTGATTATTATATAATACATTTCTATTTTCTTCTGGATGCTATTTTAAAATCTTTACACACACGATAGTTTCTTTATCTTCACTTAAAAGTTCTCATTTAAACAGCTTTACCGACTCTAAAACTCTAGATCTTTTGTCTGCATCAGTATATCTAAAACTTTACTGTCATTAAAAATCCCCTGGATAGCATGTTACAATGCAGACTTCTGAGTTCTACTCCCAGAAACTGTGATTCTTCAGGTTTGGGGATGGTCCAGAAATAAGCTGCTGCATATTGAGGTACCTCTAAGAATTCCCGGTATCCCAGCCCTGACTAAACTTCCTAACCAAGCTCAATCCTCTGTTTCCTACTCTGAAAAAAGGAGAGACTGTGATCGTTCACTCAGTATCATAGGGATATTTTAAGAACTGCATATGATAATTTAATATACAGAGTATACAAGGAATATAAAACCCAACATTGCTATTTTCTGTTTAACATTTCATATTTCAGTTGTAAGGAGTTATGGGCATGATAAATGACTGAAGGAGGCAAACATTTTTTATAAGCTATCAGTTTATTTTCTCCAAATTATCATGTCTCCTGTCCCAGATAATATATTTTTGTTTGATATTATATCCATAATCTCTCCCTCTCTGACCTGGAGCACACTAATAATTGCCACCCCTTGGCTCTGTGTGTGTGTTGCTCTTGCTGTGTGTAACGGGCAACAGATGGGTCAGATTACCAGGTGTTCAGGTGTTTTTCCTTTCACTACCGCGTCTCCCTGCCCGATGTATCTATGTGGCACAAGTTACTTTCTCAGGGAGGCAAAACAAAACAAAACAAAACAAAACAAAACAAAAAAAAAACAAAACCAACAAAACAAAACAAAACCCCCAAAAACAAAAAGCCCTCAAAAACAAATATGAAATTAGTATTAGTTCAAGATAAAGGTGATAAAAGAGAAGAAAGAAATATAGTTTGTTGCTAAAAAATTAAAACACATAGTATGTTCCTAAGGCTAATAATACTTTTTTTTTTTAATTTATTTATTTGACAGAGAGAAATCACAAGTAGACAGAGAGGCAGCCAGAGAGAGAGAGAGAGGGAAGCAAGCTCCCTGCTGAGCAGAAAGCCCGATTCGGGACTCGATCCCAGGACCCTGAGATCATGACCTGAGCCGAAGGCAGTGGCTTAATCCACTGAGCCACCCAGGCGCCCGGCTAATAATACTTTAAATGACATTTGACTTCTTTACACAGTGGGTGGGATACAGATCCAGGTTTTCGCACTATTATATACAGGAGGAAAGGGTTTTACATGTTAAGATTTTGTGTATCTATTGTACAGTTATTCTGCCAGGATGGTTTTATTGGTTTTATATTTTCATTAAGGGTACATGACAGTACCAGTTCTAAAGAATGATTGATTATCATCTTCTTTTATAATATTTGTTGGTTTGGTTAAAAATTTTATTCTGGTGTTGGTTTATTTCTTACATTTCTGAATAGTGTTATGTTATGGACTAATAGTGACTTGTATTTCTTCTTACATGAATTACCTTTCATATTATCGAGAAAAAAACAACTTTTTTCTATTCAACTGAAAAACCTTTATGTATTAAGAATACTAATTTTTATCTATCACCTATTGCAAATATTTTGTCTGAAGGAAATGTAGTCTGTATTGACTACTCATTTTGATTTCTATGAAAATTCCGATGTATAAATACATTTTACTTTTAACACCAGAAACTTGATTATCACTAAAACATTTGAAGGAGATGAAATGTTATAACTTGACTGTAGTTTTACTTGTGTAATTATGACTTTTCTTTACTTCTCTGAAGTGAAGATATTTCTGTATATTACACACATAATACTTGATTCATTAAATTCACGTATGTTGCCAAATACCCAGTATATGAAGAAGCATGAGAGGTTCTTGGCTGATGAGTTTCTGTTGCAGTGGGAGATTTAACAGAATATATGAACATTTACCATCATGATGATGTAAGCAAACTCTGGGAATAGAGATGCGTGGGTAACTATGCCTAGGGGAATTGGGGAGAATCTTGAACTAGATCTTAACAGGATGAGTAGGAGGTAGGAGATTTCTGTTAATTAGAGCATAAGACATGAAAATAGTGCAAGTCTGTGATCTTGTTTTGGGAATATCAAATGTATCTGCTGCTTACGTCTTCAATGTGGGAAAGGTGGAGTTAGGTATGCTTTGGGGTAATATTTTCTATAAGAGGTTTGGATTTATCTTGTTGTCATGCTTTATACCACCACCAGTTTAATTTTTCTGAAGTTTTAAAGTAGGGGTGTGTCTTGATCAGACTGGTGTCTTTAGGAAGATGACTCTGACAGGAGAATTGAAAGATGGCTGAGATGTGCAGTCAGATGAAATGGGGAGACATCTTTAGGAAGCTTTTTTAATTGGTCAGAAAAGAGAATGGTAAGGGCATAAACTATGCCCTATGCCCTATGCCCTTACCATACATATTCCTTAAGGAGGAATCCTACTAAAGAAATCATTAGAGAAGGAGAAGCCAAGACTTTGAAATTTCTAGCTTAGTTAACCGATCGATGATGGTATTGTTATTCTTAAGCATTTAAACAGAGACAAAATCTGGAGAAGAGAATCGGTTTCCATATGTTGGGAATGATTTCCTAATGAAACCCAGGGAGTTTTTCAGTTCACAGCTACATGTGTCCGTCTACATTTCCAGTCTGAACACTAAGCTGAGAGTGAAGATTGCAGCATTGTCACCACACGGATGGTGCTCAAAATTGCAGGTGTGATTGATATATACCAGGGAGACTGTGAAAAGTGAAAAGAGCTGAAGAGCTATGGACAGAACCTTGTGGGATACCAGCATCGTGGGGGGAGATGCTGTGACGGTGAAATCAGATTGTGTGTATGAAAGTACTTTGTGAGTGGTAATGCGTTTTGTGGATGTAAGTGATTATTATGATGATGACAATGATTATGGATTTCAGCTTCTGTAAGAATTCTGTAAAAAGGATGGATTGAAACAGAATAGTTGCCATTTTAACCTCAAAGGCATTGTGAAAGTCTACCAGCAAATGTTTTTGTAAACATTTTTTATAAAAACATTTCAAATGGTAAGTTAAAAGAAGCCTTTGTCAAGACTAAGTAAGAGCCAGAGTTCTTAGTTTTGCTTGTTCCAACTGAAGCCATGGATTTGCCATCTGGGAATTTGTAGTAACTGTAAGCAAGTATGTTACCACTGAGTCATCCCCCCTGGAGTACTGGAAAAACAAGGCCTGGGTCCAGATTTCCATTCAAGAATTTTACAAAACTGCCTTCTAAGAAAGCCCAAGAAATTGTCATGAAACAGATTGGTTTAAAATTTGTATGTAGCTTTTGCTTGGATTTGTGATATTAAAAATATATATATATTTTTTTAATTTTTTGTTTTTTATAAAAATATATTTTTATCCCCAGGGGTACAGGTCTGTGAATCACCAGGTTTACACACTTCACAGCACTCACCAAAGCACATACCCTCCCCAATGTCCATAATCCCACCCCCTTCTCATAAGCCCCTCTCCCCCCAGCAACCCTCAGTTTGTTTTGTGAGATTAAGAGTCACTTATGGTTTGTCTCCCTCCCAATCCCATCTTGTTTCATTGATTCTTCTCCTACCCACTTAAGCCCCCATGTTGCATCACCACTTCCTCATATCAGGGAGATCATATGATAGTTGTCTTTCTCTGCTTGACTTATTTCGCTAAGCACGATACCCTCTAGTTCCATCCATGTTGTCGCAAATGGCAAGATTTCATTTCTTTTGATGGCTGCTCAAAATGTTGAAAATAGAACTGCCCTATGACCCAGCAATTAAAAATATTTGTAAGGTCATTGAAAGAAAATAAAATAATTCTTTATTATCACCTCTATATATTCACATCCCCCAATACTTTCAAAACTCCTATGGTTTTTATTTAGTATTGTATATTTAGCCTTCTTTCTCATTCAAAATTGAAAGTAGGGAAATACTTGCCCAGCAAACTATGTTGTAGTGCATTAGAAATAGCATTGAATTTGAATGGGAATACATGAGATGTTTGTATTTCACCTTTGATACTTGCTGATGTGGAACTTTATTTCCATGGTCTTCAGTTAACTATATCTGCAAAATGGGAGTACTAACAGCTAATGTCTGCTGTGTAAATTAAAAGACCCTATAACAACATGAGCATTTTAAGATGTAAAACACTTTATAAATCTATGGGACTATCCAAATGTGGAATTCTAATAGTTAACTCTCCCATGACCCTGAAAGAGTTGAGTTTAAAAAATATTCTGGTTGATAGAGTAATTGAGTTTAAGATAAATTTACTCTTACTTAAAGTGAATCTTGAAAGACCTCCATTTATAGAGTTTGAAAAAGAGGACTATGTGGAAAATCCATGAGTGGGTATTGACTGTGTGTCAAAACCAACATCATCTCTAGTAAAGGTTCTGGGTGACTTAGCTAGGACATCTCTCATTCTATTGATTGTCAGGAAGATTGTAAATAGTAGTTCCTCCTTCCATCTTTCCCAGTTTGTGCCCCTCAGAGTTCTTGGGTTTATTAGAAAAGGGTACTTTGTGACCCCTCCTCTGGTCACAGTCACTGAAGGTTGTTGTAATTTTCCATAGCATTTATCATATAAAATTACCTGTTGTGGTTATTGATGTGGGTCTTTTTCTCCCGTTAAGCTGGCAACATGGCACAGAAGGGGAAGTTTTCACTTTAATTCTTTTTTTTTTTTAAACATTTTTACATCAAAAATTCTGTCTCCCATGGGGCACCCGGGTGGCTTGGTTAACCATCTGACTTTCGCTGGGGTTGTGATCTTGGGGTCCTGGGATCAATCCCTAAGTGTCTTGCTTAGTGGGGAGTCTGCTGGTCCCTCTGCTACTTCCCTCGCTCATGCTCACTTGCTCTCAAATAGGTAAAGTCTTAAAATTCATCCCATATTTAATTTGCTGTTTTGTATAGGGGCTTACTAAGCATTTGGTGGGGGAAAAGGGAAGAAAAGAAAGGACAGAAGGATGTCATAAGCCTTACAGAATTACAGTACATTTTCATAATGAACCACAATGACTATGAGTACTGTATAGGACAAAAAATTCTGAGGTTGATAATTTGATCTCAGGTGTTTAAAACAAAATATTCTCTAAAATCTGAAATAACCTGTATACATAGGAAGCCAGATAAATAATAAAAAGGGGGAAAACTCCCAAGAAATAGATTTTCATTTCTATTACGGAAGATTATTTTTAAATGTGTGAAAAGTGAATTGAAGAGCTAAATTGATTTCATTTTATCTTCAGTGATCTAGTTATGCATGATTGTAATGTTGTTTCTTATTACAAAAATAGCCAAAGAATTTAATACTGTGAATATATACAGTGTTATATCTATAATTGGTTTTTATATTTTTAACTACTGAGCTTTATGATGTCAGTAATATAGTTGACTAATGGACATTTTCAAATTGTTAAAGTATGAGAAGAATATATTTTATAGATGAATGCATTTCTCTGGTTACTTATCTTTTCTAGAGGAGACTAGAGTACAAGTATCTTGAAGACAGGCATTCTTTCACTTACCGGCATATTCTCAGCACCTGTCCTAGAGAGTTAGCACACAGTTAGGAATAGAATATTTGTAGGTTGAATAAATGTATACATCACCTAATTTATTTGATGAGAACAGAGGTGGTTTTGATATTGGAGTTAGGCTTTATATGCAATTTTATATTTTTAAATTCATATCTACATTTTTGAACACTACAATGATTTGAGAATGAACTGTGAGTGTGTTCCTTGCCAGAGAAGAAAAGGTTTCAGAAATATATTCAATATTGCTTCTAATAAAGAGCACAAATCATTAACCTAATCTATTAGCTCTACAAAATAGGTCAGAACACTTCTTATTCCTAGCCATGGTAGGAAGCCAAAGGTCAGAGGAAATGTTCTTAATGATCTGAGGCAGATTCTCTCAGCTTAGGATATTCCCAAGGAAGTGAAGTCCTGTTCCAGTAGATGCTGCGTGAACTCTTTCAGACCACTGGGGTACTATTGAGTGCACTGAAGCTGCAGTTTACCAAATGGTACCCTGGTGGTCTCTCTCTATTACTGAAGCTTCCAGAAGGGCCTATGTCTTTCCAGAGAGCAGTTTCAACATTGGAAAAATCTGGTCCAGTGTATATTTTCCCAAGGCGATGCTTAAAGGAAATAGCTAGTGCACAGCTTTACCTTGTAGCACACAGTCATTTCTTTGTGTAAATGTACCTCTGAACAATGAAAATGCTCTCTGCTTCCCTTTTGCTCACCACCATTTCCAGGGGAATTAGAATAGATTATGGTGTAGCTTTGGTTAAAAACTGAAATTTGCATAATATAATGTTTTCTGTGACCCAGTAATATTGGTATTTTGGAAATTCTTTTAAGGCAGAAGGGGATGCTAGGGGCGGTGGGAAGAACTGTGGTTATGAAAGAAAAAGGTCCTAAGTAGCTTTGGATGTTAACAGTATTCCACAGTGAAGTCCCTTGGGCCCCAGTAATTGCTAGATACAAGCGAGATTAGCAAAAATTGTAGTCCTTTATCTTTTAATTTAGTCATGTGGGCTAGCTAGGAGGCAACATTGTTGAAATAATTGTGGCAGTGACTCAGATTTAACATTTGCTACACAATTAGATTTTCTTTAGGTCAGCCATAGCAGATCAAACTTTGCCTTCAGCAAACCTTCCTCAGATCTATTGTAATTTCATCAAAGAGTGGTGAAACATGGTACTAGATGGGCTTTAGTGTTTGAAGAACCATTCCACATTCATTTTTCCATTTTTCATGGGTTTTGATGTTTTCTCTATTCAGTGTAGCATCAGTTTTATTCACTGAATCCTTTTTTTTTTTTTTTTTTTTTAATATCAGATCACCTACTAGTTTGTTCTGTTGGCCTAAGTTTAAAACCCGTTTTTAGTGCCTCATTTCAATACCTCTTTACTCACTCAGTTCCTCATTCACAAAACATTTAATGTCCCCTCCACGGAGCTTCTGAAACAGTGCTAGGGATACAAAAAATGAATAAAATTCATTTGCAGCTTTCAAAGAGTTTTAAAGCTGAGTAGAGAGTTATATGAATGAATAGTTAAGATGCAAGAGTCATAGCTTTAATAGACATATACACAAAGTGCTACAGAAACACCAAATGACTAAATTCACTCTGAGCCTTGAAGGGGAAAAATCCTGCAGAAGAATAACATTTTAGTTGGACCGTGGAAGGTAGGTAAAAACTTTTTAGAAGAAAAGGTGGAGTGGAGTGAGAAAATTTCTAGGAAGTCAGAGTGCCACACAGAGTAGAACAGGGAAGGGAAGGGAACTTGTTACACCTGGGAATGAAAGCCGGGTGAAGAATTTCCAGGAAAGGATGAACAATTAAGTAATGATCCTGAATTTGGCAATGAGGAGTTTTGTAATATTGAAGAGCATTTTCAGGGGAAGAGTAGGGACAGGAGATCGTTTTCTATGAAGAAATAGAATTGTATAACAAAGTTAGTGCAGAAGAAATTCAATGTTCTTTTCAGGAGATTTACAGGGAAGAAGATAAGATGTTAGTTGGAGGAAGGAACATGGTTTATAAAGGCTTTGGAGATTAGGTAGATGTGATATTTGAAGCTCAGGAAATAAATTAGCAAAGCCCCCAAAACAAAGATAAAATTGTAAAAATGGCTCTTTTGAGTAATTAAGTGCACTGTTCCAGCTGATTAAATACTTACCTCCCTTCTCAATTCTGTGCTTGAGTGCTATAGATTTATTTTAACAAAGTTAGTCATGTAAAAACAGGTTCAAAAGTATGTTTTAATTATGTGTAGTGACTACTTTTATTGTCCTGTCTTTGCAACCAATATTTCAACCCAATATTGCCAACTTAAAATTTTTTTCAAGCTAAGATTTGATCCACCTTCAAATTTACCTTAAAGTTTGCCATCTTGAGAATAGATAAGTAAGGTTAATTTGGAAATAGCCTTCAGTCATTTTCATTTGTGTTCATGTGTTTTCCCATGAATTACCCTTTATGTGGGTAAAAACTATGTGTTCTAAATTATTTCTGAACCATTTTACCCAATATTTTTCACACAGATATCTGGTTAGTGTGAATTATCTTAAATGGTTTACTTTAATGATGTTATAAACCTTGGACTCCTGCTTCCCAAAGCCTCAATCTTTGAGAAGGCTGTATTTGAAACAGAAGGGTTTTTTCCCATAAAAATTAATATCTAACTTTTCTGTGGTCTTTTATATTTTTTGAGGGATATCACATCAGAATCTAATCTTTCTGCTTTCCTGGAAATACTAGAAAGATATCAAGATGAGCATTTTCAGTAGAATGGTATTCACTTGATTAAGAAGATCCTAGGAAAAATTATCAGGTTTTCTAGATATCAGGATACACTCACGATGAAAGAGAAGAATATAAAGATTACTTAAATTCTAAGAAGTTTTCCTTGGAGAGTAAGAGAGAAGCTCATATCCTCTCTCTAGGGTCATTTCATCTCTAGTGAATAGCGTAAGTTCATTTAATAATTATTGACTTAACAAACATGTTTAACCATATTGCTTGTAGCATCATTGTTTATAATTGCAGAAACTGGAAATTGCCTAGCTGTCTGTACATTGTGGCTTATTTATATACTGGAATACTATACAGTGTTGAAAATAAATGAAATGCCCATATGGGGCATGGATGAATTTCAATAACAATATTGAGTATAAAATACATCATAAGATCCTATTTACATGAATTTCAGAAACAGGCAAAATTAAACACTATTATTTAAGGTTATGCATATATAATAAATAGAAAAGCAAAGGAATAATGAACACAGTATTCTGGGGGTGTTGGTGATTTAATTGTGTGGGTACATTGGGTGCTTCAGAGACACTGATAATGATAACATTTCTTAAGCTGGCTGATTGGTGCATGACGGTTCATTTTATAATTAAAAAAAAGGATATGTGTGTGTTCATGCTCTTTTATATGCATATTTTATAATAAAAATTACAACTTTGCCAGGCATAAGGCAAAAAGTCAATAAATGTAGGTTGTATTATTAATACAATTACTATCTATTATTCAATATTTTGTTAAATGAGTCACAGCTTCTATCACAGATTTATTAGATTTTTCCCAGATTTTCTGCTATTAATGAAGACATGGCATCATAGCAGGAATTTTTTTTTTATTTTTTTCAAATGATAAAGGAAACTTATTGACTTATGTAATTAAGAAGTCTAAATGTAGAGAAGGCTTGGAACTTGAACTGATTGAGATGTTCTAGTGCCAGTAAGGTTTTTTTTCTCGATTCTCGATGACTCTCCAAGGTCTGTCTTCTTATATGTTTATTATTTTCAGGCTGGCTTTTGAGGCAAAAATAAGAGTACTTCATGGACTTAAGAGGGCTGTGTGCTTCCTTTTGCATATCAGAGCTGGAGAATGGATGTCTTTTACCACAAATATCCATCAAAGTGTACACCTTGGTGACAAAATTCCAAAGATAAACATTTTCATGTCTATCATAACAGGAAATTTTGAAAGAAAAATTATTTAAGCATCTAAGTCTTTAATAACAATTTAATTATTTAGAAACTTCTAGGTGATTGGCTAAATTCTCCATCTTTACCTCCATGATTGGACAGTTTTGGTGGAACTTACACTTGTAGAATTTGGATACAAGTTGGATAATTTACTGACGGCACAATATATTATAGATCCTATCTTCTGAATTCAAAATAGAAGTGAATAAAATGTGTATAAAAGCTAATGGTTTAAATAATTTGGTGTGTCAATATTTCACTTTCCAGGTAGCCTTTTCACAGAAAATTGAACTAAATCTCATTCTCAATTTCATTGGTGTTTTTTCTTTCTTTTTTTTTTTTTTTTGTGCTCACTCCTAATTGAACAATCACCCAGTTACTAAGAATAATTTGGATGTACAATGTATCCATGTTTATATTAATACATTAAAAATATTAATAGTTGTTTAAAGTTAAAAAGTGGGAGTTGCTCTGCTTACATGTACTTCCAGGTTCTTTATATACTACCTGATTTCTCAGGTTTCATAAGATATTAGTTACTCCTCATTCTCTGCTGACCATTAAACATAACTTTGCTCTTAACTTGACACAGGAACTCCAAATACTTATCTTGAATTATAACTTCAGATTAATCAATACTATTTAAAATTATTTAAACTATTTAAAATTTGGTTGAGAGAAATGGTAATTTTGAAAGATTCCCTTAAACCTCACAGAACTCCTAGAATATCTAAATTTACTTGCCTTAGTCTAGCACTGGTGCTTCCCACTAACCCCCAGAACTACTTGATTGAAATATAGTTTGGAATAATGCCAAAAGTGAATCTGGTAAAAGAAACAAAGCTATGAAGTCATTGCTCTGTCTACTGTAATGTGCTATCACCATATTTATCTTTATGAGAACCCAGGAAAGATATACTTTTGTGGCCTCATTTGACTCCCGAGTAGTTTGCCTTGATCTTCTTGGTCTTTTTAAAAATAAGGTCACTGTGAATTAGGTCACTGATTGTGTCTTTCTCCAGTCATAAACTAAGGTGCTTTGAGTCATATCTGTGGCCCTCTAGCATATGTTCAATAGCTAACTGCCGTTTTTTCTTTGCAAAATACTATCACTGTGGTTTATATCTTTCCCACTTCTCTTATGTTTTCCAACCTCCTATAATACATATACCTTATATAATATATAATACATATACCTTATATAATTATATATATTTATATATATAGTTTTAGTTTGATATATGTATGTATGTATATTATATATAAAAATGCTTATATATACATATATGTATGTGTGTGTGTGTGTGTGTGTGTATATATATATATATATATATATGTTTTAGATGAGAAGGTTTAAATAAATTGTCCAAAGTCCTGTAACTTATAATAGAAGCAATATTCAAATCTAGTCTGGTCTTTCTGACTTTAAGACCTGTGTGTTTTCCACAGTACTCTTCATTGATTATCCATTATTTGCCAGACACTGTTCTGTTTATGAGATATTCAAGAATGAATGAGACAGTCCCGTCCTATGGAGACTTTTGACTTTGTGTTAGGAGGACAGGAGAACTAAGCTGGCATAGCTAAGGCATGAACCTTAGAGTCTCTAAGAGGCTTCAGTAGCTGTGTGGAAGAATAGCAGAGGCACTGATCAGTTCTCACACAATGTGAAAGGGAGCTGGAAGGAAGGGGCAATTTAGAGAAAATTATATAAGAGAAATGCACGACAAGATTTCTGCCTTAGTAAAACTGTCTCTGTAGGAACACAGACTAATTATCATGAAACAGTTAAAGAATAATTAGAAGCCAAAGTTTCGTTGATGACCTTGACTATACCAGGGTTCAGAGAAGAGCCATAGAGGGTGGATAAGAGTAGCCAGGAAGCTTTACCCAGAGGCCAGGCTTGAGAGCCTTTGAAAGATGGGAAAATTTAATCAGGCAAAGAAAGGATGGCATTGCATACATAGATTTATAGAATCCCAGTGACTATAATTCAATTGAGACTGTGTTCTATAAGCCTCACAGAAAATTGGTTTCATAAAATTCTAGGCACTTCTGAGATTATTTTTAAATTTCTTATGTGTATGATTTATAATATCCAGTAGGGTCATGAGCACCCAGAAGCCTCAAGCTGTTTCTTTTATTTCTTCTGTATTGCTCAAATGTGCCTAGGGCAGAGCTCTAAGCTAATCGTTTGCAATAAGTGCTTATTGGCTATACCATCACCTTGTGAGGTAATAACTCTGATAGCATCTACGTGGACACAGTGATTGTGTCCTAAACAGTTCCACCCATAATATCTGTAGGACTTGAGGCAAAGTACACATGGAGACCATGTACTAACTATTTACAAGTTCTAAATCAAGCTAAGAAACTGTTAATGAATATGTTTAATGTTCCTACTTCAACATATAATCTTTCAGGATGAACATGGAAGACCAGGTTCAAAGTGAGACTTGTTGAGGGAATTTTCAGACTCTTCAGAATTCCTTAAGAGGATAATAAAAGGAAGAATGGACCTGAGGCCCTGGGCCAAGACCCAACTTACCCACCCAACCCCAAGCCATCGGCTTTATCCAGCACCGGCTCAAGACTCATGCTTAGGATTATAGACATGGCAGTGCATTCTTACAAGCTTCACATTCACTCGAGTTTAGGGCTACATATAACAATGGGCTGGTCTACCAACAGAATAAGGATTAGAGACCTAGCTAGGGTCTAGAAAGAGGACAGTTTGGACAAGGGATTAAGGGTTCAGTTCTTGGTGTGTGGTGCTTGGGCTTCAGGTAGGCACATGACCTTAATCCCACAAATTGGGCATGGGGAGGAGACTTTGCTGGAGGAGAGCCAGAGTGAGGCTTTCTAAAGCATGTGACCAGAAACAGTGGTCAGAAACACGTGACCAGAAGGGGGAATACGTATTGCCAGGTATTGTGCTAAATAGCTGAACATTTGGTTAGTAAGAAGAAGAGGAATTAAAACTATTAAACTGACCTGCTCAAGTTTTGAAAGGTAATACATAAATGGTGAATTTAGGATTTGGATCCTAGTCTTTACGACTCCAAAGTCTCTTTTCTTCACTGGAGTGTTTTTCAGGTCCAGAAACCTACTTCATTCTCTGGCTTCTCTTTCTTATTCTTCCACTTTAGGTTATGAAGGTGGATGGGGGAAAGGGCTAGAATTGGCAGCTGCAGGAAAGGAGTGACAAAGGACACATGGGAATTTTGACCTTGAAATTGGTGGGAACCAGAAATAGAAGGGGAAGAGTCAAGAAAGTGACATTATAGACAAAGGCGAGGTTAGGATTAACCCTGTGGTTTTAAAGTACTGGTAAAAACCTTGAAATATTTAGATCTCTTTTAAAGGGGAAAATTTGCATAAGTCCTTGGTATTATTTTTATTATAGAGCTATTACTTGAGCACATCAGCCTAAACTATTTTTATTAACTATTATTTTTACTTTATTCAACTATTAAACAAACATAGAATTAGAAAACAAATATAAAGGACACATGCTTTCTTCCTTCCTTAATTCATCCTGCCAATGGCTAGCAGACAGTTGTTATGAGCAAGGCCCTGGAGATTTAGCAGTAAATAAGACTGAAAACGCCCCTTCTCCTGTAGAGTTGCATCTAGATGGACGAAATGAATATGAACAACTTTTATTTAAAATGAAGGCATGGGGGGCACCTGGGTGGCTCAGTGGGTTAAAGCCTCTGCCTTCAGCTCAGGTCATGGTCTTAGGGTCCTGGGATCGAGCCCTGCATCAGGCTCTCTGCTCCTCGGAGAACCTGCTTCCTCCTCTCTCTCTGCCTGCCTCTCTGCCTACTTGTGCTCTCTGTCTGTCAAATAAATAAATAAATAAAACCTTTTAAAATGAAGGCATGGCATTTTGCTGAAACTGAATCTCTACTCACAACTTGGGTACAATCCTGACAGCTTCTGAGTTTGGCATGACCATAACTTACCACAAACCCTAAGATGACTCATTTCTCTAACCATTTGTCAGTATTCATATTACTAACTATCGCATGTACCAGTTGGCTTCTATTCTAAAACATTTATATTTAAGTGCATTACTCATTAATCACAACAGTTAAATAATAAGTACATGCAATTATTATCACAAGCATTAATGTAAACCCCATAGTCATGTATTAGTACTCAGTTATAGTGTCATTAAGATGATCCCTCCCGAAGCTGCGCGCTCGGTCGAAGAGGACGACCTTCCCCGATAGAGGAGAGGACCGTTCTTCGGTCAAGGGTATACGAGTAGCTGCGCTCCCCTGCTAGAACCTCCAAATAAGCTCCCAAAATCTTATTTAAAAGATGATTGCACAAATAAATACAAACTTAAGGACTGTATCATAGAGAATTCCAAGATCCATAAGAAATATCCAAAAAACCTGGTTTGACAGATTTTCTTTAAAGATCTTATCTATTTGAGATAGAGCCAGAGAGAGAACAAGCAGTGGGAAGGGGCAGAGGCAGAGGGAGAAGCAGACTCGCCAGTGAGTAGGGAGCCTGACTTGGGGCTCATTCCCAGGACCCTGGGATCATGATCTGAGTGAAAGCAGTCATTTAACTGACTGAACCACCCAGGCACCCCAGACAGATATTGTAATAAATGATGCTTTATATTGTCTCTTTCAGTCTGACTTCTAAGTATCTAGCACTGAGGGGATACATGGACATGGTTTTTTGAGTGTCTGACAGAGGAATGACTGAAAGCTCTGGGTATAAAACATTTTAGTTTCTTGCTATTGAAATCTTCCCACCAGACCCTTATTGGCATAGTAGAGTGATTTTCCTCTGCATTTTTAAACCTATGGTTGTAAATGTGCCAACATTATGTTGTTTTTCAATAAGACTAATTATTCTGAAATTAAAATTAGAGTTTGGGAAAGAATTCTTTTTATTTTAATGGCACTCTTTTTATTCATTGATGTTTTCCTTCCCATATATAGTGTTGAAATGGTGTCCTGTGTATGTGTGTATGTATTTCTTCCTTTATTATTACTTTGTATACATTTCAAATGTTGACTGATAGTAATATTCCTAGTATTTAACATGTTAATATTTATCCTCATTATAAAATTAAGGCACATTTTTATAGGTAGTTTCAAAAGACAGGTAAGCAAATAATAAAATATCACATTCCTACCATGAAGAAAAATCTGCTGTTACTTTATTTTCTGGTATAACCTTCAGTCTTTAATATGTACATATGTTCAAAATGGAAACCAACAGTGTATACTATTTTAGTATATTTATAGTATGGCATATTTAAAACGCATAGGGAGGTGCTGATGTGTAAGAACAACAACCAGGATGCCAAAAGGAAATCCACGACATATACTGCCACTACACATCTGAAATATTCACAATATACAGAGCCTGGAAACACCTGTATTCTCTGGGAACCTGGGTAAGGAATGGTAAGAAAAAGTCTGGGTTTTACAAGTGACTAAGCCAAAGGCCTAAGAATTGAAGTTGGAGAGAAGCAGGATCTTGTTGCTAGGCAACCAGCATTCCAGGAGGAGACCTCCAGACAGCACGCCGGCTGTTCTGCCCCCCAGCGTGTGACATGTGCTGAGTTTTTGCAAGGATGGCTAGACTCTTCTATGCATGCTGGCTTCCAAAGTCCAGCATGTGTCCTGTCATTCTCAGCTCTGTCTGCAGCCCAGATGGAAAAGACAGACAGCTCTGGGACAGTTCTTCAGTAAAGCCCCTGTGGGCTTGTGGTGAAACTGTATTGGGCATGATGTGGCTGTCATTGGCTTTTCCTGTCAATGACTTCAGTGTGGTGTGGGTAGAGAGAATTCTAGACTCAGAGCCGGAAAAACATACTGACAAGTCTTTACAGGTATATTCAGGACTTGGGGGAAAAAGTTGGAGGTAGGGCAGAGAGAGGAGAACAAACTCTGTTCCATCCCCTCTGGGAAGAAAGCACATATCAGATTGCGATAGAATTGTCAGTGTGACTTTCTTACTCAAACTCTGCTTCTTATAAAAATATGACTAATCAGCATCCCCAAAATGCAATGTCCTGGAGGACGTGAGCACTCTCCAGTACAATTAATCATTTGCCTGACACCCAAGAGGTAGCTTTGTACCTTTTGTACTTTGCTGGAGCACAAAGAAGGAAACTACCAGTTATTGAAACTTAAAGAGCATCTTTTTTTTTTTTTAAGATTTTATTTATTTATTTGACAGAGATCACAAGTAGGCAGAGAGGCAGGCAGAGAGAGAGAGGGAGAAGTAGGCTCCCTGCTGAGCAGAGGGCCCGATGCAGGGCTTGATCCCAGGACCCTAGGATCATGACCTGAGCCGAAAGCAGAGGCTTTAACCCACTGAGCCACCCAGGTGCCCCCTTAAACAGTATCTTAACCACATGTCCAGTACCCCCAAAATACCAAAAGTAAAATTTTCTTTTTACTTTATTAAAAAAAAAAAAAGCTTAGAGAAACTTCAAGAATAGCTAAATCAATCCTGTATACCCTTCACTTTTATCCATTAATTGTTAACATTTTGTCTTATTTATCTAGAAAATAAAAAGGTTTGATAACTTTTCAACAGACTAGTTTGGCAACAAAATTTGGCCTGAAATAATAAGTAGCTCTTCACCCAAGGTCTTTATTCACTCTCTTGTGGTGACAAGATCCATATATTTCATGGCAAAACAATTAATTATGGGGTACCATCGCAGACTCTACTGAAGTGTTAAGTAATACATGGTGTGTGTATCTTTGACCTTCCTGCAATCCATATACGTGCTCTAAATTCCAAATTACATTTGGTTGTGATAATTGTAGATGAAGGATTATGGGCCTGGACTATGTGCTAGATGCGATACTAGGCACCTGACCTTTTTTTTTTTTTTTTTTTTTTTTTTTAACTACTCCTTTAATCTGCGTAGCAATTCCATGGAGAAATCATTATATAAATTCAGGTGCATTAAGGAATTCCCCCACAGTGTCACGTCATTAATAAGTGGTAGATCGAGGATTTAAACCCAGGTGCATCAGGCTCTATCTTAGGGCTCTCCATGATACACTGTTGCTTCATTTCACTATCCTTGTATCTTTGAAAAAACAGATTATAAAATATCCTAAGGTTGCAATGGTAGATGTAGGGTCAGATTAGAATCTACTGCCCGAGGGAGACACCGTGGTTTGTTTCCTTCTGCCTCTTGGTTTGGCAAGCAGGAGTCTTGGGTAGATATCTAGATCAAACCCTAAGTCAGTGATGGATGAATCAAAATGGAGAAGTAGATACCTATGCCATTCTTGAGTATCCCAGCTCCCTCAACATGATGGCTAATAATAGGGCCTTTGCTTTGGAAGACCTCCAGTCATCCAAAGTTCATACTCTTTCAGTCTCGCTGTCAGGGCTTACCAGCTGCATGCATGTCCTTAGCAAGTTATTTAATCTCTCAAAGCTTTACTTTATGTGTTGCTAAAAAGAGGTAGTAATTCTTAAATTATGGAGTTGTTAAGAAACTAGACAGCGTAGTGCCTATCATATAATCAGCACTAATCAATATGCGAAATTGTCATTATTATATCACCCCATTTGCCCTGTTATCCTCCAACAGTATCCTTGGGGGGGGGTGAGTCTCACCAAAATCTGTTTTCTATTCTCTCCATTTTTTTCTTGTCCATAGTAATACTGGTTTTGTCGAATAATGGCTAAGTATTATACGACCAGTTAATATTCCCCAAGCCTTTGGATTTCCATAGCTCGCGGTAATGTTGCCATCTAATATATTCTGATAGTATTTGCTCTCTTTATAGCTGCCTACCACTTGGACTCCATAGCATTATAATATTTGCCTTTTTAAGTAACTATGGAAATTAGGATCAATGTCTTTATATTTCTTTGCACCTTTAACAATGACAAGCCATAATAGTTAGACCCTTGAACAATATCTAAATAAACATTCGTGATTTGAATATGGAACTTTAATGTGTCCTCTGGTTTATTTTTGAGAACTTCTGAATTTGAGTTAGGACTTTTGAGCCCTTCAGTTGAGGATGTAAGACCTTTGCATTACCCTCCTTCCCTCTTCCATGGAAGACATTAAAATTGAGTTGTGCCACTCACCCAGACGCACCTCAGAAGTTTTTCAGCTGTGGCCAAGGCAAGCTTGGTCAGTGGATCCAAACCAAAGCTCTGGATGACACATTGAACATAGGACTGAAGGATTTAGATGAAAGCAGAGGCAGCCAGGATTCGTTGATGTTCCTGGAAAGCATAAAGGTGGAGAGGATGGCTACAGATAATTCTTAGAGACAGAGAGAGAGAGAGAGATACAAGATAGAAGCTAAGATGAAACAGACCTCTTTTCCTGGAATTGCAAAAGAGGCTAGGAAAAATAACAAAATACATGAGCAAGAAAAACCCTAGTTTGATGATTAGCCTGTAGTGGGCTGTGGTGGAGAGAGAAAAAGATAAAAGAAAATATGAATAAATGAGAGCGCTGAAGTTGTATTGTTGTTGCTTTTGTTATTATTCATAGTATTTCAAAGAAACTTTCAACTCCCAGAAATAGTCTTTCAGATAATGGACTGGTAGGGGGAGATTTGAATTAATTAAATGCAGCTGGATGACCATGGATCCTTGTTATATCTGACATAGTAGTCACACTGAGGAAAGGGAGAGCAACCAACCCCTTTAATTTTAGCCCAGGGGACGATCTACTACAGTAAAAAATACTGGGTGTGCAGGCAGACAGATCTGGATTTGAATTCCCACTCCACTGATTTCTAGGAACATGACCCACAGGCCAGTAACTTAATTGCAAGGCTCCGTTTTTTTTTTTTTTTTTTTTCCATATGAAGCCGTTAAAGGATGATACTTGGTAAATCATTATTATTGCCCTGATTTAATGAAAAATGTATTTAATGCCAATTCTCTTGATTCTGGTTAAGTGGACTGGACTGGATTAAACCCCCAACTTTTGTCTTAACATGTTGTCACCAGTGGGTTTTTGCCTAATTCACATCAGAAGGAAATATAGAGTTAATAGAGGCATCCCAGTCGTAATAAACTCCTTTTAGACTTTTTAGAAATTTTTTGCCATTTAAAGATTCTTCTCCGAGTATGAATATAACCAGATGGTCAGTGATAAAATTCAAATCCCAAAACTTCCTGATATCTATAGACGCCAACGTTTTCACTTTCATTATCAGCTACCCAGTAAGCTTGAATTAAGCATTTCGTTTCTTTTAAGGGAGGCTGTTTTGCTTTTGTTTTTAATTATAACTCCACGTCCGGATGTTTCCAGTGTACTTCTTCGGAGAACAGTTTTTATGATTAAGAAGTTAATTTTTTTTTTTCTTCAACATGAACAGATGGTACTTTTCAGTGTCTTTCTAAAGGTGCTCCATATCTCTTGCACAGCAGAACCTAAAATATGAATCAGACATTGTATAACGGAAAACATGTGGAAAAGGAGATGTTCATGGTTTAAAGTCTCCATCAGCTCTTCTTATTGGAGGTTTATTATCTTCATTTTTGTAGCATTCTTGGGTCACTTGACATTGAGATCTGAGTGAAAATCTTTGGAACTTGAGATGACCTAAAGATGAATATTTAAAAAAATTAATTTCATACAAACTGTAGTTTATGATAAATCCTCCAAAATTATATTTTAACATGTTTAATGTTTCACACTGATGATTTGATTGTGTTTGACCCGGTCACATGTGAAGATTAATGGGCATAAATATTTTCCATTAAACATTCCTTATTATCCTCTCCTGAACAATGTGTTTTCTACGCCTGCACATCATGGGGTTACCGACCAGGTGAACTGCTCAGTTAAGGAGATGACAAATGCATGGCAAATGAAGTGGCTTTGCTCCTTCAAGTTACACTGTTTTTAGATGCATTCCGATATTAAACAGAGAATATACACATATGAATAATTTCATGCGTTGGGGCTGTGGTGCATCTGAATCCTTTCTGACAATGGCACCAAGAGATCTTTGAGGGTAAGCTTGGGAATTGTCTTCTGTGTTTCCCCAGAAAGGTACAGGGTCTGGAATCTCCCTTTAACAAGAATAACTTCTAATCATCTACCTTCTTTTTCCTTCACATTCACTAACCATAATAGATTGGTAGAAGACTCATGACAGAAAATAAAAGGATCTCTTTGTCCCTCTTTAATTTTGTTAGTCAACAGATACGTATTTTTCCTGTATTATAAACATGGAGTCCTCCAGAAAAAAATCTGAAAGTAGCCCTAGGAACTATCTTGAGTGTAGGGAAGTAGAAGGCGCACCTGACAGAGACGGATGGTAAACCTCAGGCTGTGTTTCACTGTTGCTCATTCTTCAAAGCCTTCCTTGGCCTTCCCAGGCTAGGCTTATTCCTCCTTTCCTTCGACACTCCTCTACTCCTTTAAGGGATTCATTATGTCCGTGAGTTTCTCTCTCCAGCCTGTTTCCTCCATGGAACAAATCCCTGTTTTATGGATCTTTCAACCTCTGGAACCCAACACTTGACCTAGTGAAGAGTAGACAGTAAAAATTTGTGTATTTTTTAAATTGAATTTCCAAGGGGAGCATCTTTTCTTGAATCTGTTGAATCATGGAGTCATTCTGTCACCGCTTGTGTTTTGTTTCTAGTAATGACTTGAAAATCCATTTAGTCCTTCTGGCCAGTGGAGCCTTAAATCCTTCACTAGAGCACTGTATCCTAAAAGGACTGAAGGAATGGTGGTGGCAGTTTTCACTGCTAATAGCAAGGGTTCAGGTAATGAATACTTAACACATGCCAGATACTGTGCTACATGTTCCTCCAACGACATGGGTATTTTTATCTCCCTTTTACAGATAGGGAGATTGAGGCTGTAAGAAACTAAGCAATGTGCCCAGCCTCATAGGATGCGTAATATTCAGAGCCAAGAATTTAAGTCCTTTTCATTTGACTCTGGTTTCCATGGAATTTAACATTATTCTCTATTGCCTTCTTACTGTGTCTGCCTTTGTACATGTCATAAAATCATTAGAGGCTTACGTAAAACCTGGCTCATTAAATTGTTTTTTGAATACTTGCAAAACTTTTCAAAGTCCTTTCAGATATGATCTTTTCCCTTTAGTATGTAAACAACTTTTGCCTGAGTGCTGGTCTCTGCAAGGTTAATGGTAATGCTTCCCCGTTCACCATTTAGATTTGTTAATGGAAATAGTGAATAATGGGTGTTAGGACCAGAACAAAACCTTCTTAAATCAGTATGCACATCATCTACCTTGTATTGAGTACCTGAAAATGAATGCAAAGTTTGTGTGTGTGTGTGTGTGTGTGTGTGTGTGTGTGTCTGTGTCTGTGTGTATCTATATCTATATCTGGATAGATAGATGGATAGTTAAAAGTTTGTTGATCAGGGTTACATTGAATGGCTACCCATTACTGACATTGCTTTTGAGTTTCTTTAGTACTTCAGAACTAAAATGCTTAGATAGCTCTGAGGATTCTTATACATAATTTTATAATTTATTTTTCAATTTATCATTTTTCAATCCAGGTATCATATCACCCCCTTTTTTTTGCCTTCTATTTATAAATTAGAATTTAATAATTGCTTAGAGACTGTAAGGGTTTTTTTAATCCCCCCATTCAGACAAGACAATCTTAATAACTATGACATTTAATAGCCTAAAGATAAAATGGTTCTATTTTTTTTTAAATTTTTTATTTTTTATAAACATATATTTTTATCCCCAGGGGTACAGGTCTATTTTTTTTTAAAGATTTTATTTATTTATTTGACACAGGGAGAGAGAGAGAACAAGTAGACAGAGAGGCGGGCAGAGGGAGAGGCAGAAGTAGGCTCCCTACCAAGCAGAGAGCCCGATGTGGGGCTTGATCCCAGGACCCTAAAACTATGACCCAAGACAAAGGCAGAGGCCCAACCCACTGAACCACCCAGGTGCTAAAAATGGTTCTATTTTAATCAGAAAATGCTTGACTAAGATAATTCTCTAACACCAGATTGTGAGGCCATTTGAAATTAAAATTTTCCCCCTTTTTTTCCTCCAATAATTGTCTATAGCAGTGGAACTCCTTATTTGATAAGTAAGGATGTGAGTGTTTATCCTGGCTTATGTTTTGATTTGGGGGGGAAATATACTCTAAAATGCATATATCATATGTGTAAATAGCTTAGACTCCTGAATGTGCCGTTGTTCTCAACATGATACTTGTAATGAAGTGATTAAAGTCTTCTTTGGGCTTCCAGGTGCAGGGCTAATGTATAACGTTTTGCCACAGGAAGTCTCAGGGTACATATGTTTCTGCGCAATTGATAGTTTCCTGCCAAAAGGACTTAAAGTGCCACAGAGCACAGATTCTACAGAGAACGCACACCCAGACACAGAACATCTTAGAGTCACTCAGTTGTTGCTTACGTTCTGCTGAGGGCAATGAAAGAAACAAGGCCTCTAGAGGAAACCTGATAAACATTCAGTCACTTAAATGAATAGCATTTTGAGTAAGACTGTGATTTAAGTAGGTTCTCTGAAGAAAGAGGTGAACATCCTGGCCCTGATGGTTTGGGTCCAGAATTTGGGCTGCCAGAATTTTTCCTCTAAACCTACCCACGTAGGTTAAGGGTAGGTGCATCATCTTCAGTAATTAGGGAGGAGAATAGAAGAATGAGGCCTCATATGTGAACAGTAAGAGCTCTTTAAAAGTTCTGTATATATTTCTCCTTTAGGAGTGTGGATTCCATCCTCCATAAAATCTTTTGTCATCTTAAGAAGGACTTGAGTTAAATCAACCAATCAAGATTCCATGCCCAGAAAGGGCAAATTCAGGCACATGGAATGCCCCTCTCCCCCAAAATTACTGTCTGTGAGGGAATAATGATAAAGATAATTTACTAAAAACCTTTCCAAAAAGAAGGTGGAAGATTTCAAAGATCAACCTCAAGTCATTCACAGTCACTGAAAAAGAGGAATGAGCAGGCATTTCCCTATGTGGGGCTGCAGAGACGTCAGGTGCTATCTCAACTCTCCTGATTCCTCTCCCTGCTTATCACAAATGACCATGGCAGCATCTTGACTTAACCTTCCTATTCTCCTAGTGGAAGTTCTCCTGTCTTGTCAATTTCTGACTTGGAGGGAGAAAAACAGCCCAAACTCCCTGCTGCTAGAATGGAACAGACATGCCTCACAGGCATTTTTGTTTTTCTCGCTGCCTGTCTTTTGGTGTCAGCCACAAGCCCCTTCCCCATGAGAACCTGCTTCCCTCAGCACTCGGAACTGACACACTGGGGGAGGTCCCAGACAAACTCTGGGAAGTTCGTTACTGATGCATCCTTCACAGTTTGTGTTCTTTGGAGGTCTCCTTAAGGAAGGAGAATTACACTGTTCAAGACATTAGGATTAGAGTAGTGAATGTTTCCTTTCATTTCGAGGGTTGCTACCATTCCTTTAGCGTCCTTGAGAAGCTCTGTAAAACAACCAGCGTCCTGTAAGGGCAACTCAAATCTGAAATCAAGATTGACAGGTCAATTAATATATAAATTTAAGGTATGTATTTTGAAACAGACACTTAAAAAGAAGATGGAGTGTGTTCCCTGTTTTGGAAACTTTAAGTGATCTTAGATGACATTTGGGGCCATCCCTGTCCAGGACAGCATTACAGGCTCTCAGAGATTCGGGGCCTCAGTCTTTGTGCCACCTGCAGTTGCTTATTGATTACCTCTTACTATCTGCCTTGTTGATATCTCCACCAGGCCTCGTTATCACTGTATCGCAGTTGGCCTTACACAGTGGTTCATACCTGGTGGCAGCACCATTCCCCTAGGCACCCGTTAGAAATGTTTGGTCATTATTTTTGTTTGTTGTGATACCTGGAGAAAGCTACTGCCATTTAATGGGAGGAGACCAGGAGCGCTAAGTACCCAGCAGGGTACGAGACAATAACAAACTGGTCTGCCCAGAATATCAGCAGCACCCCCATTAAGAAGCAGTGGGCCTCTGGAATTAGCACTCCAGTTTGGAAAAGGCTAAGCTAGTTCTTGATGTTGAGACTAAGCTGGTTCTGGATTCTTACAGAATACTTCAGGCCTTCATCAGTGACTGGGCTGTGATCTTCCTCAGCTGGTTCAACCTGAGAGGGGGAGAATATTTGACAAAGAGAAATTCCAGACATGTGCTTGTCTTTGTTTATGCTTTTCCCTTCTGTTGGGAAGCTGACAAGGAGAACTCCGCTGTAGGCAGGTCTGTAGATATGTGTTTGCTCAGACGCCTCTAGCTACAAAAGTGAAAACTCACACTAGGCAAGGAAAAGAAAAGTGAATGTTATAATCCTTTCCTTTTATTGCTGTTAAAATGCCTCCAAAGAGAAGGAAAAGTAAAACATCAGTGCTGACCGATATTATAGGTACAAGCGTTGGCTAAAGTGCTTATTAAGAATTCAATGTTTTTTTTTTTTTAAATGCAATGTTTTTATAAAGAAGGGCTTATAGGAAAGATTCCTGACTGATGAGATGGCTATTTTATCTTTTCGTACACAATCAAATCACTTATAGGAGATGAAGAGGCATGGTAATAAAGTATCCAAGCGATGGTTCCAAGGATAGCAGGAAAGAATGTAGAAAAGTCAAATTTGATCAATTTCAAGGTTCTGATCCAAGATGATGATGTAGGAAGACCCTGATCTCACCTCCTCCTACAGACACACCAAAGCTGCAGCTGTACATGGAACAGTTTGCTCTGAGGAAACAAAACAAACCAAAACAAAACCTAAACTTAAGAAACTGGCGAAGCAGCCCCTTCACATCAGCACATAAGAGAGAAACCATATTGAAGTGGGTAGGAAAAGCTGAGAAACAGTCTTACCATAAACATCACCCCCCGGTGTGGTCACCCACAATCAGGAGGGAACTCAAAACCTAGATCTCCTTGAGGAGCAAAAAGAGTTTGTGTTCCACATTGGGCACCCTAACTTTTAAGATCAGCACCTGAGAGATGAATCCGTAAAACATCTGACTATGAAGAAGAAAAGTAAAGTTCAGAAACCCTGGGGGATGGGAGAGGTAAAGAAGAGACAAAAAATTCACAGAAGTAGCAATGAAATTACAGTCAGTCAATTAAGTAAAGTACTTGAGTTTATTGTCCTGTCCTGATCTACTTTGGGGAAATTTGGTTATCATTAATCTCATCTTAGATTAAAAAACAAAGAGCAACCAAAAAAGCATATTCAATTTTTATCCATTCCATAAAACAAAAATAAAGCTTTTGATAAGGTTTACGTCTGCTTACAAAGTTCCCCAGATCAATATTTTTAAAAATTAATTAAAATATTATGATATGAGCAAACCTGATGTAAAACTGTTACAAAACTAGCATTATACCATATACCTAGATTTTTACTGAAACAGTGCTTATAAACAAGAACTTCCAGAAACAGACATGCCAGATATCTGAAACCATGTCTGTAATTACCTCCAGAAATGACTTGACTTAGTTCAATTTTTCTTTTCCTGTATTTTGCTATTTCCTTTTAACCTCTTCAATTGGATTTTTAAAAAATGAAGTGCTAAAGGTCTTGGGAATGAATAATAAGATATTTTGAGTTTTTTAAGTTACGTCTTTGAATGTTTTCGAAACCAAACCTTGTAACCTATTGTCAGAATAAGATAATCGGAGGCTTTGCAATATCAAGGCAAAGGTCACATCAGGCACATTCTTCTCCAGTTTTGATCAGCAGGCACTTTCTAATTTTTGTTGTCCCTAACTTACTTATGCCCTAACACTACTCTGATAGTTTGAAGATAGGATGACAAATTATATACTTCAGTTGGTTGCAATATGCTGCAGTTTTATTTTTTGATGTGTTCTCACATTCCTCATACTGTTACTTATAATTGCATCTGGCCCACCAAATGTACGCTCCATTAGCATTTTATCTCTGTATCTCTAGTGTCTAGAAATGTGCCCTACCTATTAGTAGGTGCTCAATAAATGCTTATTGACTGAGTGAATAAGTGAATGGTTCATTTTTTTAATTATCTAATACTTCAAGTCTAGAGATCACAAATTATTGGAAGAGTTTGGGCCAAACTAAATTATGTGTACTTTCCTTGGAGTCACCTACTGCCAATACATCAAGCATTCTGAACACTCTTGAATACCATGGAAAAAGGGCTGAATTTTTTTAACTGTGCCCATGAGCTTAGTTTCTTAGATGTTCTGCTTTGAAATAAAGGAATGTTATTGTTAGAATCCTTATTACATGGAAAGCAGGGTCTGTGTTATACCATTTAATAAATCATCATTTATATGATAAACATCTGCCAAATGATACACTTATACTTTAATAATTTCATTTTTATATAAACTGGAAAGGTGGAAATATATCTTTCAAAAAATTCAGGATAAACCAACCATGTCTCAGACTGTACCCTGAACTTACCCATGTATCATTTAATTTGTTGGGCAGGCTGACATAGGAGGAGGGGTTTGAAATAAGTCACCGGGATAGCTGGACACTTTACTGTCTACATGTTTTAATAGGGATTCCCAGTTGGAGGTGATTGATGCTCAGAGTGAGCTCTCCGTTCCACTGAAGTCTGTCTTTGTCTTAGAGGCAGAGGTGAACCAATTCTGCCTTCTGCTGACTTTTTCCTGCTTATTTCCTTTGTCAGTCTTGGGCTTCTTTGTGCAGTTTTATAGTGATTTCTTTCTCTAGTATTTGCCTTCTCTCTGGTGAGCTGTTTCCTCTCCAATCATTCTCATCTACTATGACTACTGTATTATCTTTGTCCCAAGTGATTCACAGTATGATTGTTCTTAAAAAAACAAAAACAAAAACAAAAACAAAACAAACAAAAAAAAGACTACATAGTACTCTTCTTATTTCCAGCTTGTTTGTTAAAGGCCCTTAAAGTTGGTTATTTTCCTAGGCTTTCACTGATTTGGAATTTTTCTGGAAACATCTATTAGTATGAATTCTGCTGGACTTTGTTTTTTTTTTTTTTTTTTTGGTCCATTTGAGTACCATGATTCCATGATTCACTGCTCTAAGAAAAAGTTGGGATTAGAAGGATCTTGAAATCATTCATACTTGGATTGAAATGTATTTTGAACCTATTTTGTATTTTGAGCCAAAATGTATTCTGAAACCAGATTAACACTTTGTAATAAATGGGCAGTGGTGGCCCCATATTTGTAGTGGGGAATATATAAAATATTCTGATCCATAGCTATGGTATCTTAAGGATTGTCAGGAAATAGTGTGTCATCCTTGTGCAGAGGCCATGCTAATCTTCCCTGTATCATTCCACTTTTAATGCATGTGCTGCTGAAGAAAGCATGGGATTGTCAATAAATAATGATACTGACAATTGAACCTCCCATCCCTGTGACCTAGGGTTTGCTTCACACAAACAGACCTAGTTCCTGCCTTCAGAATCCCAAAATCACATTTTCCTTACTTAATCAGACTGACACATACCTCTACCCTCATCCTGTTTCTTGACATCTTAATCATTAGAACATACACACCCCACATGAGATCACTCCTCTGAGAGCTCTCACCAACCATTCTATCCTAAATCCATGAGCTTAATTGCCCTTCTAGCCTATTGTCTTGTGATATATATAACTTATGAGCTATCAGTAAGTTATGAGTTTCTGGAAATCAAGAGTTAGCTTATGCTTCTTAATAGTCCACGGTGTCAAATATTTCCTTGGGCTTTTTTGTTTTTGTTGTGTTTGTTCAGTTTAGGCATTCAGTCAATACATTTGACCAAAACTTTCATACTGTGTGTGAGGCAGTAGGTATTTTGTGGAGTCATTCAAGGAGCAATCTATTTCTTCTAAGGGCATATGATTATATTTGTTGGTTGACTAACAGTCATTGTGGTGACTCTGGCTGACCCAGAGGAGCTAGAAAAAGGAGATAAACAGTCCAAAGGAGCCCAGCCATTTCACAACTGTAGTGTTGTGGAGGGTTTACTCATTTGTGAGAAGCTTCCTATTCAGACTGACCAGAAAAGAGCTAGCAATTTGTATTTTACAAACACAATCTAACCTCAAAACTATGGGCTGAGATTTCTCCAGTCTCTGGAAAAACTGGAGTTCTGGTCCATGCTGTGTTATTGAGGGCCATATAAGCAGACTTTCGTATGGCAAACCCATCCTTCAACAGGTACAAAGTCTGTGGTGAAGACAGGCTCATCATGGCCTTTATCCAGTTCACTACAGAAAATATTGACCGTAGTTGATTTGTTAGATTGTTCCCTTTAAAAATGGTTTTCCATTTCCATGATGACTAAATAGATTTTATTTATTAGTCAACATAATGAGCTGGCAGCTTGTTATGAAGAGCTACTTATATTAGCTATTTATTCTTGGGAAAGTTGCTTCTCTAATTATCAGGACCTTTATTAAAAATGTTGAGTTTTAGAAAATGTCAAGAAAAGGGTGAATTGCAAGTGAAAAAGAGAGGGGATTATAACTTCTTCTACTTTTATTGATGTCTGTTTGTTCTTTTGGAGCTTATTTGGGAACGGAAACGAGAGAAGGCAGATACCATATTCCTGATGATAAGGAATAATGGGAAAAAAAAAAAAAGGAGCCTGCTTCTCCCTCTCCTCCCCACCTGTGAGATAGATCTCTCTCTCTCTCTCTCAAATAAGTAAATAAAATTTTAAGAAAAAAAAAAGTTGTACTGCATAATTTTTTAACAATAGGCCACAAAATTCTGGGCGATCACATCCTGTCCCCCTTCTCTCATGCCAGTCTTTCTTTCCCTTCTTGTGCTACAGTCTCACCACTTTCTTTCAGTTCCCTAACTAGATCAAGTTCCTTCCCATATTGGAATTTGTACATGCTTCTTCCTTTATTTGCAGTTGTCTAGGGATTTTCTACCCCGTTGTCACCTTAATTCACACATCTTCAAACAAAGACTTCCTTGATGCTGTGGGAATTGGAATTGTGTTCCCCACTCCCCCCGCACCAGTCACAACAAAAATTCATATGTTGAAGCCGGAACCTCCAGTGTGATGGTATTTGGAGAGAGGGCCTGTGGGAGGTAATTGCCTTTAGATGAGGTTACAAGAATAGGATCCTCATGATGGGATTAAGGCCCTCATCAGAGAGGGTAGCAGAGAGTGTTCTCTTTCTTGGCCCACCCCCTTCTCCATACCTCTGTATCTCTCTGTTCCTCTCTCTGCCCTTGCCCATAGCAAGGGGGCAACTGTCTGCAAGTCAGGCAGTGAGCCTTTACCCAGACACCAGTCCTGCTGACACCCTGATCTTGAACCCAGAACTGCGAGGAAATTAATTCCTATTATCTAAACAACCTAGTCTATAGTGTTCTATTTAGGTAGCCTGAGCTAGTACACTTGATTAGCCACAAACTAGTCAGTGGTCCCTTTTATCCATTCTCAGAGTCTTGAGTTTTTAAATCTTTTTTTAAAATTTTAATTTTCTGTCATATAAAGAGGTTGAAAGAGAGTTGTAGCAGGGGGAGTGGCAGGCAGAGGGAGAAGCAGGCTCCCTGCTGAGCAAGGAGCCGGATGTGGGACTCGATCCCAGGACCCTGGGATCATGACCTGAGTGGAAGGCAGAGACTTAACTGACAGAGCCATCCAGGCATCCCTCATTCTCAGAGTGTTTGTACTTTTAGTCTTGTCTTTGTTAAACGTTAAGCTTGGTGAGGTTTTTCTTAAACACTATTCTATTTCCAGTCCCCAACTCAGTGTTTGGCATATCAAAAATTGTATGTTAAAGGATATTTGTGTGAAATATATAATTAGTGTACTTCCTTACAAAAAAAAAAAAAAAAGGCTTTCTATCTTGGTCTATATTTTTCTTAATCAAACTTCATCACAAAAAGGTATCCCCTCATAGAGTCCTTTGATTTCACTGACAGCCTCTTCTACTTATTGCCAAGACAATCTTCTTAGGAAACAGACAAAGCTGGCAGTGGAGATTGGGTTATTGAAACCAAGAATCTTCATCAGGGCTCTTGCTCCTAGGAAAAATGGCAGAAGATGCCAGGCTTTAGTTTTCTCTAGGGTTTTACTTCCATGTTTTCACTTCTGCTTTGACACTTTCTCTGATGTTTATGTATAAGGTTATTAAGGCAAAGGGTGGTATCTTTGGCATTTAACTATCATGGTAAGAATATCCAGCCCCATGTTTTATGGACTATCATTGCACCATTGGCTATCCCTCAGTTGTCAGCTTATCTGATAACTTTTTTCAGATGAGGATCATTAGCTAATCCTTAACATTAAATTTACAAATTAAATTTACTCTTTTTATAGGATGGTTAAGGAGCCCAAAGGCCAGGTGTTGTTCAATAGACCACAATATACTTTTCGAAAATTCTATAGAAAAGAACAGGGATACTATACTTCTAGGGAAGATAACAAAATTTCTGAAGAAGAGTGAATAATTCTCCCTCTACTATCTTTAGGAAATCTTTGACCTCTCACGGTGAAATGATACAGGTGTCAGAGGATTTTATGGCTTTTCATGCTTACAGGTCAACTGTTGTCTTGTTGAGGCTTTGATATAAGTATTAGTTTACTAATGCTGCTGTAATGAGTCACCCCAAACTAGGAGTTTAAACCAACACAAACCTATTATCTTAGGTTTCCTGATACTGGAAATCAGAAACAAGACTTAGAGGTATAAAGGTGATGGTGTCAGTGGTGCTCCATTCCTTTTGGAGACTGCAGGAGAGAATCTGTGTCCAGCTTCTGGAGGCACTGTGCATTCCTGGGCTTGTAGCCCCTGCCTCCACCTTCAAAATGTACCATCCTGCCTTCTCTTTCCATCATCACCTTCCCCTTTCTGACCTGACACTCCTGTCTCCCTTTTAGAAGGACTTTTGTGATTACACTGGGCTTACCTGGATAATCCACGATAACAGTAATATTCCCACCTCAAGCTCCTTAAATTCAGTCACATCTTCAAATTCCCCTTTACCACGTATTGTGACCTATTCAAAAGCTTGGAGATTAGTACATGGATATCTTTGTAGGGAGAAGAAGGAAGCATTATTCTGCTTACTACAGTGGCATAGATCTAACAACTTTGTATTTCTCAAAATGCCTGTTAGACAGGATTTAATTCAAGGAACCAAAGTTATGTCATGTCTTTTTCTCTAGGTGCTTTACTTAAAGTCTTGATTTTCCTATGCAAAATGCCATCTATATATCATAACTGCTTATTAACAGTCCCTTCAGTTAGGCACCTATTTCTGCTTAAATGTGATGGGTAACCATTTGTTAGCTTAAGTTAGATCACTGATCCAATAGAAATTGCCTATGACACTGTAAAGAGAGTTAAGAATTTTAAAAACATGTGAGACTGTGCATTCCATACTTATGTATTATAGCGCACTGAAAAGCAATGTAAATTTGGGAGAAGTAAGTACAATCCAACTGGGTCTTCAAGGTACAACCTAAATGTAACCTCTTCTACAGAATCATTGCTGATCTCCCTGGGTAGAACTAGGTACTGCTTCCACCTGGCTGTGGTAGCAGGATGTTCATGACCCTGTGGTAGTACTGACCACCTTGATGTATTGATCTGTTTCCATGACTGTCTCCCAAGTTCTTAAGGGGAGGAACTCTGTTCTGTTTTCCCCAGTACTGTTGCTGCCTACAACAGTGTCTGGCACATAGCTAGTGTTTTACTGATGCATTTTGAAGGAATGAATTCTTTTGTAAACCTGTTTAGCATCTCTTTGTGAACCACTGGCTGTCTAATTTGTAACATTGGCTAAAGAGTACGGTGATGAGACTGACTGAAAGAGTATAGACAAATCAACAGAAATCTACTCCCATCCCTAGGAAGGAAAGTCTGAGTTCATGTCTCTACTAATAATGGATCAGTAGCAGCATTTCCTAGCACAAAGCATATTGTAGTACATGATTGGGTCAGATCATGTCCTGATGGAGTATTGATAAAGAGAAGTATACTCTCAGAGGAATATGATGGAATATAAGCCTTTGAGTGCAAACTTAAAATACTACATTAATTGGGTATAAATTAGATCCAAACAGCTGGAAATATGTCATTTTATAGCTAGGTTTAAAGCATATGAATCAATCAAATTTCTCTGTCCCACGAGGACTGTTTAAACTCAATCATAATCCTCTTCAGTTTAATTTTTTAAGATTAAAAAATCACATGTTTTTTATTTCTAAAGTTTTATAGATGTATAATTGATATAGAAAGAGTGCATGTATTTAATGTGTACATTTGGTAAGTTTGGACATATGCATAAACCATTCCCACAATGAGGGTATTAAACATATCCATCACCTCCAAAAATATCCTTGTGTTCTTTTATGTGTATGTGTCTTAATGGTAAGAACACTTAATATGAAATCTATCCTTTTAATGTGTTTTAAATTGTACTATACCATATTCTTAACTAGAGGCACTATGTTATACAGCAGTTTCTAGAACTTATTTGTCTTGCATAACTGAAACTTTATACCCATTGAGCAGCAGTTTCCCATTTTTCCCTTCCCCAAGCTCCCGGCAACCACCATTCTGCTTCTATGAGTTTGACTATTTCAGAGATAACTAATACAAGCATTACAATATGGTATTTGTTACTGGCTTATTTCACTTAGCATAATACTTTCCAGGTTCATCCATGTTGGGACATATGGCAGGATTTCCTTTTTTAAGACTGAATAATATTTCATTGTGTGTGTATACCACATTTTTTTTTTTAATAAACATATATTTTTATCCCCAGGGGTACAGGTCTGTGAATCACCAGGTTTACACACTTCACAGCACTCACCAAAGCACATACCCTCCCCAATGTCCATAATCCCACCCCCTTCTCCCAAACCCCCTCCCCCCAGCAACCCTCAGTTTGTTTTGTGAGATTAAGAGTCACTTATGGTTTGTCTCCCTCCCAATCCCATCTTGTTTCATTTATTCTTCTCCTACCCACTTAAGCCTCCATGTTGCATCACCTCAATGTGCGAAAGGAATCCATCAAAATCCTTGAGGAGAACACAGGCAGCAACCTCTTCGACCTCTGCCGCAGCAACATCTTCCTAGGAACAACGCAAAAGGCAAGGGAAGCAAGGGAAAAAATGTATACCACATTTTTATCCACTCATCTATTGATGGACATTTGGGTTGTTCCTATATCTAGGCTATTGTGAAGAATGCTGCAGTGAACATGGGGAGCACAAACACCTCTTTGAGATCCTATTTCATTTCTACTTAATAGGGGCCTTCACTGTTTTGTTTTGTTTTTTCATTTTATTTTATTTCTTTTCAGTGTTCTGGAATTCATTATTTATGCACCACACCCAGTGCTCCATGCAATGTGTGCCCTCCATAATACCCACCACCAGGCTTACCCAACCCTCTTCCCCCCTCCCCTCCAAACCCCTCAGTTTGTTTCTCTGAGTCCACAGTCTCTCATGGTTTGTCTCCCCCTCTGATATCCTCCAACTCACTTCTCTCCATCTCCCAATGTCCTCCGTGTTATTCCTTATGGTCCACAAGTAAGTGAAACCATATGATAATTGACTCTCTCTGCTTGACTTATTTCACTCAGCATAATTTCTTCCAGTCCTGTCCATGTTGATACAAAAGTTGGTATTCATCCTTTCTGATGGAGACATAATACTCCACTGTATATATGGGCCATATCTTCATTATCCATTCATCTGTTGAAGGGCATCTTGGTTCTTCCCACAGTTTGGCGACTGTGGCCATTGCTGCTGCGCACCTTGGGGTATAGGTGGCCCTTCTTTTCACTACATCAGTATGTTTGGGGTAAATACTCAGTAGTGCAATTGCAGGGTCATAGGGAAGTTCTATTTTTAATTTCTTAAGGAATCTCCACACTGTTTTCCAGAGTAGCTGTACCACCTTACATTCCCACCAACAGTGTAAGAGGGTTCCCTTTTATCCACATCCTCTCCAACACATGTTGTTTACTGTCTTATTGGTTTTGGCTATTCTGACTGCTTTAAGGTGTTATCTCAATGTGGTTTTGATTTGAATCTCTTTGATGGCTAGTGATGATGAACATTTTTTCATGTGTCTGTTAGCCATTTGTACGTCTTCTTTGAAGAATTGTCTGTTCATGTCTCCTGCCCATTTTTTGATGTGATTATCTGTTTTGTGTGTGTTGAGTTTGAGTATTTTATAGATCTTGGATATCAGGACTTTATCTGTAGTGTCATTTGCGAATATCTTCTCCCATTCCGTGGGCTGCCTCTTTGCACTGTTGGTTATTTAGCAGTCATCTCACAGTTTCTTTAAGCTCCACTTTCTAGAGGTGTTAGCACAAAATAGCATGTGTTATAGGTGGAAGTCCCTGAAGTTCCAGAGTCTGGGTTATAAGATATAAGGGTCTTTTAGCCCCTGTACTTGTAATAGCTCTCCCAGTTACCCGGGCAGATGCCTTCTGGAAGTCCTGAGAATATCATAGTCAGTGATTTCCAATAATGACTCAGTATCAGAATCACTCGTGGTTCTTTAGCAAAACAAGATTCTAGGAACCCACCTGAGATTCTCCTACAGGAAGCTTATTGCATACACATGGCGATGACTATATGTAAATAAGCACAGAGATACACATATAACCATCTGTTTAGCTATTTGGCATTTCACTTCCTTATTATCAACAGCCATTGGGAGTTTCTTGGGGAGTGATTCAGAATTCGTCAAATGGAAATGATACCCAAATTGTTCTCTTAAGGAAAAAAAGCCATTCTTATGTTATTTTCTTATAACCCACTAATCTAGGGGGAAAACAACCATAAAGCCATGTTCAGAAATCCAGTTGGAATATATTAGTTTTTTTCTTTCTCTAGGTCACTTTTTAAAGCTTGTAAAAAAGCAAAGATCTTGTTAGGAAGAAAACGAGAGAAAGAGATTTTTCCATTTTTGTCTCTGGTCTCTTTAACTGTTCTCATCCTACTTTATAGGCTCCTCTTTTCCCATCTACCCCTAAAACATTGCTTTTCCCAGTCTTGATATACCCCATCCATTCTCCTTGGGTGATGTATTTCATTCAAATTATGCTTAAAATGATGCTAACAATGGATAAATTTATACATCCACCTTGAGGGCATCTGTGTATACCATGCTTTGCATGTGTAAAATTGACCTGCCTATTTGTCCACCAAAGCCTGCTCTGGCCTATGTTTCCCAGCTCTGCAGTTTCACTTTTATGTCTTCAATTACCCAAATAATAAACAGGAAACCTTCCTACCTATCTCCTACTCCTCATCTCTGACACGCAAATCCCATGTATTCTGCTTGCTTAATTAAGAGAAGTTGAAACTGTTCTCTTCTTTCCCTTCCTTATTGTCTTAGTTTATATCCACGTCATTCACATGAAATGCTACAATTATAACCCTGATTCTTTCCCCCTCTATTCTCACAATCTGTCCTCTCTGTTGATGGAAGTGATTTTCCTGAACCATAAATCTCATCGTGAGTTCCCCAAAACTTCAATTACTTTCCATTGTCCATACCATAAAATTGCTATTTATTTTGGCATAGGAAATTCTCAAGCACCTCAAGGCATTTCATATTTCCACACCACGGTGTACCCCTCAGCTGCCTTAGCCTGTAATGCTGTTGTACATCCCCCTCACCACTGATGAATGTCTTCCAGAATAACTTCATGGCTTCCTTCTTGATAAACTCTTTCTTAAGACCCCATCCTCCAGCAGAATTGAGTACTTCCATCTTTGTGCTGACACTTGGGTGACATTTTTTCCCCCCAAAATGACAGACCAGGTGTAGTGAAAGTGCTATGTAGTCATGTCTTGGATTTCTGATGGACATACATATGATTCTTCTTTTCTATCCTGCATCTTCACTGGCAGTTTCTCAAAAGCCTACCAAACTAAAGAGAATATTCCAAAATATTCTCCGTTCTCTGCTTTAAGAGAAACTGGGAATACCATATTCAAGTTCACAAAGTATACAAATTAGTGGCTGCTTATTTAGGTACTTCAATTGGTATTAGGAAATAAGCCTATTCGGCATCTAGTGTACCAGTCATGGTGCTGGGCTCTGGAGTTCAAAAGTTGGGAACTCACATCCTTCCCTTCAGATAATGTAGTCTAGGAGAAAGAAATGGGGGAAATACATTAAACAAAATGATTCATTTCAGGCTTTCTCTTAGGTGCAATTTTATGAGGAGCTTTTAATGTATATTTTGAGTTACGTAGAATCTTTTCTGCATGTTTTCAGTTAGTATGCCAGATTCATAAGATGTGCCACATTTATAGATTCTATAGAAGCACATTCCAAATTGAGGAAGGAAGAGGTTTCCCCCCCATTTGAATTATATAAGGTTCCAACTTTTGGAGCTTTTCAGAGCCATGCTGTTTTCAAAAATGGCATTGAACAAAACTATCTTAACTCAATGTTGTCAACTTGCCTGTGACATATGAAGGCACAAAAAGGCTCAGCCATCACATCCAGCTATCTCTTAGGTGCTGCTCAGAGCATCTGAAATCCTGAAATTAGGGCAAGCCTCTTCCTGAGCAAGAGGCAGCCCTATGGGCACCCCAGGTTACTCAGTAGCCACCACATGGTAGCTATTTCTAGCCGTGAACCCTAGAAGAGACAAGGATGATATCCATGACATACGTGTTCACTTCTATTCAACATTAGAGAGACACGAGAGGTAGAGAGACATGGTGATTTCCTAGCAACTATAATAAACAGGAAAGTGGAAACTTCTGTGTCTGATTTGTTCTTCCCTCTTAAGTGATAGCATTTCCCTTAGATATGTAAATTTCATATGCTGCACCATTTGGGGGTATTAACCAAATGCTGGCTTTGCATCTTCCCTCAGTCACTATCATTAGGGCTGGTCCCCAGATCTAGAATCTGGAAGGGCATAGTATTGCCAGATAGGACCCTATTGAGTTAGTCAATAATCATTTGCTTCCACTGTATGCCAGGCATGTTACTAGTAAATAAGCTTTGCAGTAATTTCTTCTGAGATATTGGCCACCTCCCTGAGCTACATATCCCTTATGTGAATGAATCATACAAGTCTGTGTGGGAGGTCAGTCTCTCCCCAGCCTACCACTGAGCCTGAGAAATCCCTGCTTTGTCAAGTATCTGCAACATTGACACCCAGTCCTTAATTCCTCTTCAAGGTATTCTACCTCCTAGCCTAGGAGATTTTTAGCAATGAAGGTGGGCAGCTTTGGCAGCTCTCATCCTGTGTCTGCCCAGATCTACAGGGAGTCCTTTCTGTTTCTCCAGCCAAGAGAGACTTTTAAAACTCAAAAGCTGAAAATGTAATCCTTGTTTGTTTGTTTTGGTGTCATCTCTTACTTGAGGCAATAGATGCAGAATGGCTTGGCTGACTAAATGGAATAAAGGCCAAGGAAAATAAGAAAATACACATATATAGAAAGGCTTGTTTACTTAAAATATTTTTTCTATTCCTACAAACTGCTTGGTGAACCTGAAATTTGACCAAGAGATTTGATAGCCTTATTGGATAGTCTTTATAGATCAGGAAGAGACCTATTCAAATCAAACATGCCTGCTGTGTAAGCCTAGCAAGTCCTCAGTGACCATGATAGTCACGTGCTTGTCTTCCATAATCCTTATTGGACAAGGCATTCATAACTTTTTCTGTATTTTCCCCCTTTCTCTTGATACATTTGCACGTATCAATGTCAATGTCAGAGTCTCCTTGCTGCTTCTGTTGGTCCCAAAGATAGCTACTTCTTTTCCCATTAAGGAGTAACATCATTACTACTTTTGCTTGTCAGATTTCTCCAATTCTAATTCACTGCATTTTTAGACTTCTTAAAATCTTGACTTTGGTCAAATCCCTTCTTTATTAAAGTTGGTGATGTTTAACCTTACACAACGAAAGCAAATGAGAGAGAAAATATGGCTTTGAAAGCATGGCAAATATTTGGCTCCACATACCTTCTAAAATTTGAGCCTTGAGACTCAAGCATTATTTACCTAACAGTTCTAAAGTAGTATGTGAAAACAGTTCTCCCAGCTCACCATGGCTCACCCTCTGCTGAAAGCTAAAGGAATCCATACTTCCAATTCTGGTTAAGCCTTAAAAACCAGACGCTTCCAGCATGTTTTCAAAATGGAGTCCATGAAACCACAGAAGACATCTAAATGTGGAATATAGTGGGACTTGGAATTTGTTTCTATGTCTGTTTGTTACTATGACTCCCCTGAGGCCAGGAAGTGAATATTCTTCATCTTTAAATCCCTAGCACCTAACAGGGGAAAAAAAAAAAAAAAAGGTGTCTGACAATAAGATGTACTAAATCAATGTTTATTTAGCTAGGTTGAGCTCAATCAATTGACACTTAAACATCATTAATTTATTTATCAAATCTTTATTGAGTATCTACTATGTAGTAAATGTTTTAGGTACGCAGAGATACTGGGAGAGCTTAACCACAGCTTGTAACTTTGAGAACTGAAGGAACAGATACTGTGCAGTGAAGAAAACAACTACTTTTTTTTTTTTTAAGATTTTATTTATTTATTTGACAGAGAGAGAGATCACAAATAGGCAGAGAGACAGAGAGAGAGATGAGGAGAAGCAGGCTCCCTGCTGAGCAGAGAGCCCTATGCGGGACTCGATCCCAGGCCCCTGGGATCATGACCCGAGCCGAAGGTACAGGCCTAACCCACTGAGCCACCCAGGCGCCCCAAAAAACAACTACTTTTTGAGTTAAGACTTGAATTCTGTTTCTGCCACTTACCAGTTGGATAACATTGGACATGTCACTTAACCATTCTAAGTCCCAGTTTCTTCACTTAAAAAAAACTAGGTATCATAACTACTTCACAGGATTATAGTAAAGATCAAGTGCAACTGTGTGGGATAAATTTTTACCTTAAATTATTATAACCTGTCCTCCCACCTATTTCTTCTCCACTACCTTATAAATACACAGGACCCGAGAGAGATGTGACTCGTCCAGATGAGAACAGTGTTCTGAACTCAGGTTCAGTGGACTCGAGTGATATTCATGGGGTTATACAGCTCATAAGCAGCAAGACAAGACTCCAACCCAGTGTCTGCAGAATGAGAGCAACTTCCATTCTACATCTTATGCCTCCTGGGACCATGATGAAAGTCAGTCACCTTCCCTCAATGTAATCTTGCTCATATCAATCATAACTTCCAAATGAAATCTTACTCCAAGACTCTCCTTACATTACAGACTGAGAATCTTTCCGGTCTTGTCTTGGTCTCTTTCCATGGGCTTGTGGGCGTTCATTTGTTTTAAATGGTTTAGAAGGGACAGAAATACACTTGGTCAGGCTCAAGTATCTCTTGGTTCTGGCAGCAATCCACCTTGACTTTGCTGGTTCTCCCATTGTCAGCGTGCCTGGAAGCCTAAAGCAATGGGAGCTCCCATAGAGGGGCATAAAATAAATGTGTTTCACATGTAATTGACTGAAATTGGAGATTACCCAGGCTTCCATCATTCAAGACATCTTAGAAAACTGAATGTTAAAAGGAACGGTATCTAGCTTGATCATTCCCTCCACCTTTTGATCCTCTTCCCTGTTGGTAATCACTGCTTAGCATATTTTTTGCTGCTGAGAAAGTGGGCAGGCAGCTGCTGCAGCCTGTAGCAGACTCTGAGGTTGCTCCGTAGGGGGTTGGCAGGGATACCTTGTGAAGCTGAGGGTTTTTCTGTTTTGTTTTGTTTGTGTGTGTGTGTGTGTGTGTGTGTGTGTGTGTGTGTTTTGTTTTTTAAATGTGTTTGTTTCCTTCACCCTGGAGAGTCTGAGCAATCGGTCCTGGGCTTTTCTTCTCTGAACTGTTTATGCTTATAAAGGAAATAATTTAATCAATGTGTGAAAGTAGACTTATTTTTCTAAGCATGCTTTAACGTTTTTTTTTTTTTAAGGTTTTATTCATTTATTTGACAAAGATCACAAGTAGGCAGAGAAGCAGGCAGAGAGAGAGGAGGAAGCAGGGTCCCCGCTGAGCAGAGAGCCCAATGTGGGGCTCAATCCCAGGACCCTGGGATCATGACCCGAGCCGAAGGCAGAGTCTTTAACCCACTGAGCCACCCAGGTGCCCCAGCATGCTTTAGCTTTAATGGCTAATTTATGTACATGTTGCAGGAACTTTGTAAAATGGTGGCTTTGTTCAATGCAGCCTGTCCACACTGACTGTGTTTCTAGGATGCTTTTGTTAAGTAATATAGGCTAAATTTTTCTTAATTTGAAGTTGATAACTGCTCATCACTTTCAAAAGGCTGCAGTTAATTACGTGGTTATTTGGCTACATTTGGAATTTTGGATGATTGAAATTTGCCATTTTCTTCCAGATATTTATTGTCTAGACTCCCTCCCCCCAGGAAGGCCATTCCAAATCATGGACTCACGTAGGCTAAGAGAGATAGGCATTCATATAGGCTCTGCTTGTCCAAATAGGGGGTATAGTGAAAGGATTTCTTCTGTTATATAACAGTATACCTTTTTTTTTTTTTTTTAAGATTTTATTTGTTTATTTGACAGAGAGAAATCACAAGTAGATGGAGAGGCTGGCAGAGAGAGAGAGAGGGAAGCAGGCTCCCCACTGAGCAGAGAGCCCGATGCGGGACTCGATTCCAGGACCCTGAGATCATGACCTGAGCCGAAGGCAGCGGCTTAACCCACTGAGCCACCCAGGCGCCCCAACAGTATACCTTTTACACCCACTCCTCCCTCTTAATATACATCATAGAAAGGAGATGAAAATAGGTTTCACTTCAAGTGCCAACTCTAACCAATTGCTAGTGGTCTCTTCAGTCTCTGTGGGGAAGGACTCTGAAGCTATCTCCAGTAAAGATGAATGCCTTGATTGTGTATCACTGTGTACAGTGCTGTAGCAAGAGTCAGGCACAGGCACATGCTGATTATTATCCCAGTTGGACTATGAAGTTTTTTATGTATCTGCTTTACAGGAATGATAGAGACTAGCCTATGACGTATTTGTTATGGATAGAGCCCCAAGTAGGGGACCTCTGTCCTCTGTTAAGTCCTTTTTACAGATCTTTAGGCAGGTTTTCCTTGGTGTAGTCCTCATGTGGTTTATTAACCTGCCCTGGCAGATAATGTCTGTGCATAAATAATTCACTCCCCAATATATTGGATTTTCGCATCTCCATGCCTTTGCTGAAGCTGTCTCCCCTATCTGAAAACGCTATCTCTTCTTGCGTAATTTGTGGACATTTTTCTCTTCACGGACCACCTCAAATATTGTTTCCTCCTCTGTCAAGCTTTCTCTGACCTCCTCAAGCAGGATGGGTGACTCTTTTCATCTCTCCAAAGCAATCAGTTGAATCTGTATTACCACACCTTCCATAATGCTATATAATTCCTTTCTCACATGCTGGAATCTAAACCAGAATATTAGACATATGTTTGTAGACTTGAAGTGCATAACACATTGTTCAGAAAAACCTACAGTTCCTCACTTAAAGCTGTGAAAGTCTAAAGGATATTTATAGAAAATACACTGGGTGCAAATACAGTATCGATAGTGGCTAGGAGGGTAGAAAGAAGGAGATCGTAAACAGGAGAGAGAAATAATTGGTGCAGAGTCTGCAAAGAAGACAGTAAAACTATATAAAATGAAGGAAGAACATTGACACGAAGGACAAGGAAACAGATGCAGGCTCATGTGGGTATGCATAGCTACAGGTTCTGCATGCCCTCAGTGATAAGATATGGTTGACTCTGCTCTGGGTGCATGTTCAATAGACTCAGGACTTCTCTGCCAAGTATCTGGCAGCAGTAGGAAATTCTTGCTTGGTCAGAAAAGAGTTAACTGGGGGCTCAGCTAAGCTGGAAAGCACACATCCCTTCTAAAGGCTTTCAAATTCTGTTTGAAAAATACGGTGTACATCAAAATAACCGTGTGTATTGAAAGAATTGAGCTACAACCTTTGAAAGTCTTTTGCCTGTGCTGGTCAGTGTCAACAGGTCTGTTTCAATAGGTTAGATGTGAGTCCCCTGTCCAATATATAGTTCTCCACTGTCTTGAAGAGAGTACCCTTTCCCAGGCGGTGGTCAATTCCCTTAAAATTACTTGAAACATTATAGTACATAAGGAAATTTCATGTTCTTTACTTCAATGAAGTCTTCCTGGACAAGATGAAACAACAAAAACAACATAATGACATAGAACTGTCTCCATTTTAAAGGTGGAGTGACTCAGGTTAAACAACTGGTTCAAGGCTGCAGAAAATAACATAGTTTGCCTTTAAACCTAGATTCTAAGTATGCTCTAAGTCCCATGCTCTATAGTTGAAACTTTGATAACCCTTTTGCTCTTTGTCTTACCGCATTATTTCCTTCATTTCATTAATTCTATATGTTCCTGTTATATGTCTTTCATGAGATTCTAAGCTCCTTGAAGTTCTTACAGAAGCCCACGTGGTGCCAGACGACATCCTGTTCTTTGCAGATATGCAATGTACGTGTTTAATCAGTAAATAATAAGAAAATAAAAGAATGTAAGGATTAAAGAATAAGAAATAATAAATTTAGCAATCACACAATTATGACTATTTAGATTGTTTCCATTTTCTAGGACAAATGTTAAAGACAAGAAAAATCCACCTGAGATACTCAGCTGAGGTGACATTATGAAGGAAGGAAGGAAGGTAAAGGAATTTATCAAGGAAAATTGTCAGGTTTCCTCAAATAGAGAATTTTAGATGGCGAGGGCAGCCTTTGGAAAGGTCTGAATGGCAAGACCTGGCACTGGGTCAGAAGCATTAGAAGAATGAAATTGGACAATCCATTAGACTAAAGACTTTTAAAAATGGAATTGTGAACCTTTGCATCCACATAAACAGCCAGGCCTAAAAAAACTAAAGGTCAGCTTTAAACTGTGATGAAAGGATCTACATTAAAAAGGTACAGCTATTTAAATGGTCAGGTGAATCTTGAGCTAATGTGCATTGGCTGACGTGAATTTCCTTGCTTAGGGAAGGCGAGGATAGGAAGCAGAAATGAGGGCAACGGCTAATGTTGTCTGTGTTCGTGGAAGGGAAGGAAGGAGGCAGAAAGGAACTAATATTTCCTAAACCCCATCTAGGTACCAGTGGTATGAATATGAAGTGCTCAAATGATAGAAAACTGAGACGCAGAAAGGTTTAGTGATATCGGAGGCGATATAGTGGGTGGCAGAGCCGGGTTATAAACCCAGCCATGCTCAACTTTTCTCAAGCTTCTGAATGTCTCACATTCTATCTTATTATCAAGATACAGCTCTCCCCTTTCTCCTTCCTCACCTCCACTCTCTTTACCAAGCCATTTTATCTATCTTTTGGCTCTGGGTAGATTACTACCCCAGAAAGAGTTTTCTGACCTTCAGACAAGCGAAGGGCACCACTTTGTTCCTTTGTTGCTCCCAAATAATGTAAATGAGTCCAACCTTGTTCTGTTCACCACACTACAGGCTGGTAAGTCAAGAGGCAAGAGGGGGTAAGGGAAGTGACTTTATCGGGAAAGCCAGCAAACTGAGGAGATAATGAACAATTGTCCCAAAGAACAATCTCCCCTCAACATGAAATGTGAACCTCTTTTATGTTAACAAAAAGGCTAAGTGGGAGGAGGTTGGAGTCAAAAGATGAGGGTTGTCTGTAGACATCCCAGGAAAGTCGTACACGTTCTTTGTCCTTGGTCACTTGATAATTGCATGCAGGAATTAGGTCGCGACATTCTTGTAAATCTTAAACAGCCTAGTCATTTCTGTACACACGTACCTCCTTGAGTGAGGGAGTATTGGGTAAAAAAGCAAGCTTTTGCAAACCTCAGCTACAAAGCAAAATTCCTTTGGCAATTAACATGTCCATGTTCAGGGCTAATCAGAAGTTTCAAGCTATGGGTCTCAGCCGCAAGGAAAATAGAAGCAATATGGAGTTGGGCATGCTAAGTGTGTCCCTGTTATGATACCAGTTAGCAGTATTTTACATACTGAATTGTGGTTATTTGTTTACTTCCTTGTCTTCTTCTTTTAAACTGTGAGCTCCCTAAAGGTACCGACTGCGTCTATTTTATTTTTGTCCTTAGCACATTGCATAGTGTAAGGCACATAGTAGGTGTCCAGTATATTAGATGAATAAATAATCTAATGTTCTTTCTGAGTCAGAGCTAATGCCTTTCCACTTTTATTTGTATCTCCCTCAGCTCTTCCCTTCTTGGGTAAGCCAATCTCTGTTTAGCTTTGGGGGGGATTCTCTTCAACATTTTCATTTTTCTTTTGTGTTTCATGTTAGTGTGCTGTAACATCTAATCCAAAACACTCATCTTAGGATATTAGGTATTATGCCAAGCTGACAGTAGACTGGCAAATGAAAAGAAGGCAGAGTTTGGTCCATTATTGTTAACACAGGTGTCCTTTTTGATTCTTTTGTATGCACCAGATGAATTTCTTTGTCAACCTGGAAATATAGTCTACACATGAGATTGGTTTCCAACAGGGGTTGGAGGGAAATGCAATTGATAGTGTGGAAAAAGTACTTAAAATAGATTATCCCTTTAAACAATAGAAGATTCTACTCCATATGCATAAAATACATCATTGTACCTACAAATGAAGCCCTTGCTTCAATTGTCAGATGATTACTTGTGAAGAAAAGTCAATCAATCAGCAAGTACTTAATGAGGTTTCTGGCCATTGTGCTGCCCTCCCACCCACCCCCCCCCAACCCTGCCCCGTGGGTAGAGTTGGCATGATGACAGAAACAAAGACACATAGATTATTGGTCACACCTGAAAGAGCTTACAACATTGTAGGCTATGATTAACACATGTGAAACAATTAAGAAAGCAAGGAGGCGTGTTGTTTCATGCTCACTTATGAGTCAAGAAAATAAATAGAAGAGGATTCCCAAGACATTCATTCATTTGCTCACTCGACAAATGTTTATTGATTTTTAGTTGTGTGTGAAACATTGTGTTGATCCTGGAGATGCCAAGATGAATACAGTTAGTGTCGGTCACCGAGGAGCTGCCTGTGTGTTGAGATTACATGTAGGAACTGCAGCAGTGATGCAAGGGTCAGGAAGGCTGTGAGGCACGCACGTGATTCTCTGAGAAGTCAGAAAGGCTGTATAGAGTTACTGGCTTTTGATCCAAGTGTTAGATCATGGAGAGCATTTTGTGCTTATCTCAAGAAAAAGTAGGGTTTTGTTTTTGTTTTTGTTTTTATTAGGTTATGTTAGTCACCATATAATACATCATTAGTTTTTAATGTAGTGTTCCATGATTCATTGTTGGTGTATAATACCCAGTGCTCCATGCAATACGTGCCCTCCTTATTACCTATCACTGTGCCAACCGACCCCCCCCCCCGACTGTTTTCTGTTTTTAACTATGCCTTTACTTCTCTTTGACTTTGCTGGTTAATGACTCGTACGCTCAGCAATGGATGTTAATACAGTGCTGAGGACAATGAAGAGATCAGAGGTATTTTGCTACAACTGTCCCATTTTATAGAACTTCATAGGAGTGTTTAACTGTAGAAGCTTACCACTTGTTACTTCCACAGATTAACTGTCATCTAATATTCTTTTCTTCCAATCTTCTAATATTACTTGACTTTAATATATGTTATATTTTGGTTTTATTCAATTATCAGTTATACTTTCACAGATGTATACCCTTCCAATATATTGGGTTTTCTTGAGAGCAGGAATTACAGTTTATGGTTTTTTGTTTGTTTGTTTGTTTGTTTTTTCCCCAGAGGATGAGAGAAAAAGGAACAAACGTTTATTTTATGCTTCCTCGTAACATGCATGGCCAAACATGTTTGTTGTATGTAAGCATATACTATGTTACAATAACAGTGCTGGGTGCTTTATGTGATATTTAACCTATTTAATAGCCCTTAAAGTATGTTGTGTTAATGGGTTTCACAGATGTTTAAACTAAGGTACAAGACTAAATGTGTTGTCCGAGGTCACATACTTAAATTGTAAGTGTCTAAGAAATGATTCTGACCTAGGGTATTTGCATCCTCTCCTCTTTTCTACCATGCCACAAAATGTTAGTTTTAAAATGCATGGAATATATTTTAAAAATATATAGAATATATATATATAACTTAAAAATATATAGAATATATATAATTTTAAAATTATATATTATATAAAGTTTAGTTTTAAAATTATATATATTATATTATATAAAATTATATATATTATATAAAATTTAGTTTTAAAATATATAGAATATAATTTTAAAATATATAGAATATATATAAAAGGCAACAAACTGATTAGTACTCTTTATTTAAGACCTTTGTCTCATTCATTAGTTAATTCACAAAATATCCTGCTATATGCCAAAAGTTTGGGATTCTAAAAAGAAAGAAACAAAACAGCAACAACAAAAAACCTCTCATTTTTTTTCATGGAAATTACTGATTAGTAGCAATTGGAGACGATTGGGTGCTTTCTTAATTCATCTCTTTCTATAAGCTGAGGATTCTAATAAGGTCCTCAGTGTCTTATTTTTTTTTGTTGTTGTTGTTTTTGTTTTAAAGATTTTATTTATTTGTCAGAGAGAGAGCGAGCAAGAGCGAGCACGGGCAGACAGAGTGGAAGGCAGAGTCAGAGGGAGAAGCAGGCTCCCTGCTGAGCAAGGAGTCCGATGTGGGACTCGATCCCAGGACGCTGGGATCATGACCTGAGCCGAAGGCAGCTGCTTAACCAACTGAGCCACCCAGGCGTCCCCTCAGTGTCTTATTTTAACAGAAATTATAGACAGCCATTTTTCTAGACCTCCAATCTCTTTTAGGCCAGAGGCCCTCTTATTAGAAGCTGACTTACTTTTTCCTTTTTGCAAATAGTAGCAATATATTTTTTTCCCCAGGCAACCATAACCTCAGTGCTATTTCTAAACTTTGCCCTTAGGGGTATATATATATTTTTTTTTATTTTTTTAAGCTACTGTTTTCAAATATCGGGGGAATAACAGCATGATTTACTGGTGCAAACTTTAGATTTGAAATAACAATGTCAATGAGCTACAGGTTCAAACAGTGGATCAAAGGTCTTGGTTCCTCCATTAAGACAACATGCAAGGTGAGAGAACAACATCCATCTTAGAGTGTGATTAATTCATGTTGAGATGCTAAGGAGTATCATTCAGGGGTAGATGAGGAGGCATAGAAAACAGAAGTCATTTTTGTGATGGAGGCTGGGTGAAATCTGAAGAATATAGCAAATGCATACTGATTTAGTGTGAAAATACACTTATTAAAAGATTTTAAACTTTTGCTTACATTTCCTATATAGTGTGGTATACTATATGTTAGAGACATAGTAAGAATCCCTTCCCCTTTCCAGAGGTTTCTTCTCTATCTTAACAACTTAGTAGTTTCATCTCGTAAGAAAAACATTACTTCTTATATTTAAATTGCTCCTTGAGGACTCACTATATGCCAAACAGTATTTTGCATAATCTTGTAGTGCCTTGATCCTACCTTCTTACTTCCTCAGGAAACTTGTTTAATCAGTTAACTTATTTCATGTTTCCTGAACCTCTCCTTTTCTCATAATCTTCCTATTAAAAAGAAAAAAAGAAAAAAGAAATTTTCTATTTTGACTTTGCTGCTGTTTCTAGTTTCTTCCTTGCTCCTCCAGTTTATGTCTCATCTCAGCATGACCTGTCTGTGCCTCTAACATTTTGCCCAGAAACTTGTTTTTATTAAAGTTTTGTTGGCTCCGTAGATGCCAAGTCTCATCTTGACTTTGACCTTCTTATAGCATTTGGATTTTTTGACACTTCTCCCCTATAGAAATTCTCTCTTCTCTTGACAACCCCTATTTTGTTTCTCCTATTTCCCCTGTGATTGCTCTTTGTCCATCTCTTTCTCAGGTTAGTTTTCCTCTACCTTTTCCTTATCTAGGAGAGCAGCAGAAAGATTAGTGTGGAGAAGGGGCAGAAGGAAGCTGATAAGAGAGGCCGGAAGAGGGGAAGCCTTGGAGGCTGTTTTAGCCACGTTGGTCTCTGTCCTGAGAGCAGCAGAAAGCCTTAGAAGGGTTCAAAACAGAGGTATAATGTGACTTGAATTACATTAGGTATAGATGGGCAAGCATAGAAGTAGGGTGACTGAGAAAGAAAAAGCTTAGGTAAAGGAAGAAAGTAGCTGGACTAGGATAGTAGTAAAAGTGAAAATAAGTGAATATATATATCCAAAGTATACTTAGGGCATTGGTGATGGATTGTATGTGAAAGGGAGGAGAGAGGTGATTTTTTAGCTTGAAAAACCTGATAGATCATGGGTCCATCTGCTGAGCAAGGAGGATGTTTGGGGTGCATTAATGGGAAGGAAGTTAGTGAAACTGATGGTTGAAGGGTACCTCACTTCGTCTCCTCATATCCCTCTCTCTTCTATAGTGATGAAACTCAACTGTCATAGTTTCCTAATAGCTTTCCCTATGTAGAAACGCTATGACCTTTTCATAGCCCTCATTCTCCTTGACATTGTTGTACATATTTCACAGGATGAAATATGTGACAGCTCTTTAAATATTAAGAGGACTATTATTTGGAAGAAAGATTAGAATGACTTTGAATGGCCTTAGAGAGGAGAATGAGAACCTATAGAAAGACAGATTTTAGCTGAGCATAAATAAAGAATCTTATTGTGATTGATTAGGGAACATGTCAGGAGAATGGTAGCAAGGTCCATGTGATCAGAAATGTTTGTGCAATACTCTGTGGCCATTTGATGGAGATTATTATAGAAGATTGACACATTGGATGAGAGGCTCCAGGAAGGCAAGACCTGGTGATCAGTAGGCTCTGTCCTAACTCTGAGATTCTCTAGTTTGGTGAAATTTCCATGTTCTTCTTCTTTCCATTGTGACAAATACAGGAAGTTATGAATAACTATGGCCTGAACAATGTCTCCTGAGTGCTGACTACTTATTCATTCAGAATTTTGTCATTTCTTTGAGTGCATGCATGAGAGCACAATTTATTCAGAACAGTCACTCAGCAGTAAGACACCGAGAATGCATTAATGAAGCTACAGTAATTGAGGATTTTACCCAAGTGTAACTCCCGGCCCTCACTCATGCATAATTCTTCCTCAGTGTGGATTGTGCCTTTCCTAGCAAGGGGTGGCTGCCTTGGAAGAAATGCATGTTTTAATTATGTGAAAAGATGTTTCTTGTTTTGATGATCCAAACAAGGGAATTGTTTGGTTCTGGAAATACAGATGAGTTTTGAATGCAGGATGCCTTGGGAGGTAGGGGGAAAATTATATCCCCTCCTCAGGTATTTTACTAACTATACAGCTACAAATTGTCCCAAGGCTGTCTGCATTGTAAGTGAGGAAAAAAGGCATTTCATTTTTTAAAAACTATTCACATTAAGTTGTTCACTTGAAAACAACATCTCTGTCAATAAACAAAGTAAGGAATGGATTCAACATCAAACTGACACTTTTCATGAAGCAAAATGGTCAAATTCCCACAATCTCTGGAAAGTGGTTAGAGTTCCGTGGATGAGAGTGCATCGTGGCATCCAACTTCCCATGCTTAAAATAGGGCAGGGAGTGTGAGTTTCTCCGAAGACTGTTTTATTCTTAGTCACTCTGAGTTTGTTCAAAGTGTCATGATTGCTACTAATTTTTACTCGCAGATGCATTATAAATTTGTAAAAGCAGGGCCCATGGCTGTCATGTTCTTCATTGTATTTTGTACATCTAACAAGGTATCTAGCATGTAGTAGGCGCTCAGTTAATCTTTGTGGAAAGAAGGAAGTCTGGCAGAAGAGGACTGGGATATGATCTCGTATCATGAAAGCAAGCATAGGGTAAATACCCAAATGTCCATGATGGAAAATGGAAGTCCCATTCACAAGCAGGAACAGGTACCAGTCTTGCATGATTAACAGATACCAAGTCCACGTGTAAGACTCAAATTCCATGACCATATTCTCTGTTTACATCAGTGGCAGTTAGCATGGGGGCAGGAACATGAAGCTATGACGTCATGAATAAGCCTCTGTCATTGTTTTAAAGGCTTAACTAGCCCTCTGAATGAATCAACTGACACAACCATGGAAACTCCAGGAACTATTCTGTGTTAGATGCTTGGAGAGATTTTTAAATAAAGTAGACAGTTTAGCTGCTGCTGTCATAGAATCCTATGAATGAGAGAAAGCTTGCATGAAAATATGATCGAAAAAAATATGTGGTGAGAGTCAAAGTGAGTGGTAATTCACAATACAAGGATCACTGTGGGGTACAAAGGCAGTCCAGCATTCATTAGTGGGCAGTATTTTTACTAGGCTTTAGATATATGATTTGGATTTGCCTCAGTGATGAGGAATAGGAAAGCATTTTAGGCAGGAGTTAGCTATAGTGCAGGAAATGCTTAAATCATGCTGAGGGTCCCTGTGACCAAATTTCAAGAAGGCTCACATTAGAATTGCCCTTGAGTACAAATGATTCAATTTCTGAACAAAGATTTAGCCTCACTGGGAAAGGGTTTGCTATCTATTAAAAAGTCTGAGATTTTCATTGGACATGTTTTCCCTTGTTAAGCATAATCCTGAGCTGTGAGTCTACCTGCTACCAAGAATATACATTTGGTAGTTTTGGTAGCACCAGCAGGTCCTTCACTGAACTTTACCTGTGTTAACTTGTTTAATTAACCAAGTATGCCAGGTGTAAGTACTAAGGTCATTCCAAGTCTTAAGATGAGAAAACAGACTCAGAGAGGTAGAAAAGGGAAGGGAAGGAATTTGTCCATGATCACAGAACTACGGGCACCTACTTACAACACAGGGCTTATATGAAGCATTGATAAGAGATTAGAAGAAAGGCAGTGACTCGATGCCAAAGGCTAGATGAAGAAGGTTTTCCTACAGTTCATGGGTGGTTGTGGAAGGCATTTCTGTCCTTCATGTCATGTGGGAACTAGGGTGTAACCCAACTGTCCTCATCCTATCACCACACAAGCAATGGTTGGGCTAATCCCCAGTACTATGTATCTGCAGCAAACTAGGTCAAAGGGATTTCCTAGGCCTCTGTGATTGTTGGGACCAGTCAAAAGCCTCCAGAGCTGACACACTACATTTCAGTTTTTCTCTCACTGATTTTTTTAAGGAATCTTAAAATGAGAGAGATCATCTAACTCTCACTTAGATCAAATTCTCCATTAATATTCAGCCAGCTTGCTTTACTTCTCTGTCTGCTAAAAATCCACAGGTGACCAGATTCTAAGGTGACTTACATTGGAATTTCGCTTCAGTATAAAGGATTCAACTTTTTAATAAAAATTTAGGTTAGTTGGGGAATGGTTTGTAGTGTGAGGAAAGGAGACTGGGGATTTTCAGTGGGCTTGTTTACCCTTGGTAAACTTAAGGACTATTGCTAACAGCATGGGGCAGAAGAAATCCTTATCCTGCTGGTCTGATTTTCAGTAATCCCTAAGACTTAGCCCAGTTCTTAATGCATGGTATTTCTTTATTAAAGATGTAAGTAAATATTTCTTTAATAAATGAGAAAGAATATAAATTGGATTTAATGATTAGCATTTAATTTTAAAATGTCTGATTTGAGAGATGTACATATTAGAACAAATTTGAGTAAGACAGGTAAGAAATTGTCTTGCTCCTTCTTCACAGGTTTTACTGTCAATTAGGACAAATGCAGGCAGTCCATCAGTTTTTCAGTTTTGTTTTGTTTTGTTTTTATTTTATATTATCTCTTTAATGTGAGAGACCCAGATGCTCTTTGGACTAAATTGCCTTTAAAATCACAGTGCTGTTTTTTTGTAATCTCCAGAAAGAGTGGTCCAGTAAGAGAGCAAGTAGCTTATTCAAAGTTCTTTAAAAACATAGGCTTTTAGGAAACTTAAATTCAGAACCCTGTAGCTGCATTTCTGCTGTGATATAAGATGAGTAAAGGGCTTCTTGGACCTCAAATTCTTCATCTGTGTAACTGAAGGTAATAATACCTTCTTTGGGTTTTTTAAATTGATGAGGAAATTGTATAAAGTACCTGGCACATAGTAGGTGCAAAATAACTCTCATTTTACTTCTTTTGTGAAATGAATAGTTTGTACAATTAAATAGTAAGTATAGCTCTGCTAAATTTGGTCTGTGTGGAGGTTCTAACACTGTTACTATGACAACTCACTTTTTTTTTTTTCTTTCTGGAAAGGCATTTTCTCTAGGATTGGTAATTTTAAAAATGAAACTGGCCTGTAAAGTTACCAGATACCCAAACACTTGGTGTACTCCATTCCTTTTAACCATTTTCTTAGAGTATTTTTAGTTTATTTTATTGTAAGGTAAGAGTTGCTCTTTTTTCTGATAAACATACTTGGATACCATAAAACATGTTTTATTCTCTTATTTAAAAGTAATTATTTTAAAAATATATGAACTTATACTGAACCATTTTAATCAAGATTACTTTTCAGACATCTGAAATCATAGAAGATCAGGACTATTTGTTGTTCTCAAAATTAACGGTGACAAACACATGGCACAAATTCTGCGATTTCCCACAACCGTGCTATTGGCATTCTTTCCTATTATTTCAGTTTTTCCTTCAGAATCCTCTGAACATAGCAGTACAGAAAGCAACTGCTCATAAGTTGGTGTTAATGCCTAAGTTCATATATATTAACCCTTCATGGACTAAGCCATGAATGAGGTCAGATGCTCATCAAGGTTTCTTGATATTCTGTCTGAAATTATATCATTTGGTATACATTCTTTGCACTAACAATGACTTCCCTGCAAAGATCTCTTTGAAATGTTTTTACCCATAAAATTAGTAACACATTGATCCTGTGCGGTGAGTTGCAGTTCATTCGTGCTGACTGAATGGAGATAAACTGGAGCCAGGGATGATACATCAGAGAAAGTAGCTACAGCCCCAGGTTTATTGCACGCTGACTAGCCTTGAACCAAAAGATGAAATCTAGACCTACTATCTGTATTTTAACTGAAAGAAATTAAACTTGAGCTATCAAATCTGTTAATTTGGTGTCTCCCAAACTTAAATCATTTGCTTACCACCTTCATGATTGCCATATTCATCTTTCATCTCAACTATTATGTAATATTTTTCTTTATTGTGATTCAATTTTACTGAAAGTTTATTTAAACACAAATTTTAATTCTCTATTTTGATAAAGATCTACATCACTGAACACCATAAAATGTGACTATCTGTGTAAACACTTCAAAATTTAGACTGTACCATTAAATTCTAGCTAGAAACTATGTTAATAATTCTAAAAAGCTCGGTTTTCTCTTTGTAGTAAAACATATATGTATATTTTTTATTGGTCAGATGAGGGAAGTCCAATTTTTGAGAGATCAGTACTTCCCCAAAGTCTGGAAGACAAAACTTTTTCCGTAAGAAAATTCTTAATTCTCCGTTTCCTTTGCAGAAATACGGTTTTTTTTTTTTTTTGCAAAGAGGAGACTAACTTCTTAGAGTCGTTAAGGCTTAAGTCAGAATATATACGTTAGAGAAATTGACAAGCACGAGATGAGACTTTCTTCATGATAAAATCAGAAAAGTTTGGATATCACTAAAACTAAATGAGCAGTAGATATCACCAACAAGTTGGTTCTATAAGTTTATATCTTATAACTCTAAGACCATGGGCATAATAGAATATATATTCATATCTCTATATCTATATCTATGTATCTATTTAGTTAAATAGACATAGAACTGCCCAAAAGATTGATAAAACTCTTTCCATGAGCCAGATACGGAGCAGAAACATGCAGATGCCACTGGAGACTAAAGCCGTAAACCTCCTGGGCTCCAAGCTGGGCAGGGATATGATTATTGAGTTAATATGAACCAAGAAAACCACATGTGGCAAGAGACTAGAGCAGGCCCACTATACTACATGCCATATGTTCTTAGAATATTATACAACATTGAAAATTAGCTACTAATCACACAATACACAGGGAGCTCTCAAACATAATATTCTGTGAAAGACAAACACAGAAGAGAATACACTGTATGGTTTTTCTATTTTAGAAAAATAGGTATAACTAATCCAAGTTGTTGGAATTCAGTATCATAGTTATTTTTCAGGGGAAGTGACTGGAAAGCAGCATAGGGGGGGAACTCTGGGGTGCAGATAATATTCTGTTTATTGCTCTGGGTGCTAGTAGGATGATATGTTCTGATTTTGAATATTCATCCACTTTTACAGTAGTATTCACATTTTTCTACCTATACGACTTAAAAATATATTCTAAATTATTTAGAGTATAAAAGTTCGCTGAAAGTTGTCAAATAAAAATAATTTTACACAGAGATTTGTCATAGTGTAACTACAGGATATCAGAATAAAACCACCTGAGATAGAGGGATCAGTACCCACCTAAGAACCATCATTAGATGGGTATTGGGTTTCTCTCACTATAACAGATGTCCAAAAGTCAATGATAGAACATCTCCAAAGTACTGAGGGAAAAATAACTGTCATTTTTGGAAATGACTAGCTTAGCCATCATTCAAGATTGGGGGTTAAAAAAATAAATAAATAAAACCAACAACTCTCAGACATTTTCCAATATCTCAAGCTTACCACCTACAGATTTTAGCTGAAAGGGTGCCCTGGAGTAAAAATTGAAGTATATTGGGGCACCTGGGTGGCTCAGTGGGTTAAAACCTCTGCCTTCGGCTCAGGTCATGATCTCAGGGACCTGTGATTGAGCCCCGCATCGCATCGGGCTCTCTTCTCGGCAGGGAGCCTGCTTCCTCCTCTCTCTGCCTGCCTCTCTGCCTACTTGTAATCCCTGTCTGCCAAATAATGAATAAAATCTTTAAAAAACAAAAAAAATTGAAGTAAATTAACATTAAACACACACTCAAAATCATTAAGATCTATTTGTAATTAAATATTGATTATACTATGTAACTTTTTAGACAGTAACAAAAAACGGAGCTATCATTTAGACTAAAAAAAGGTGGGAGGTAGGAAAAGTTCAGGACATAGTTAAAATGCTATGATTCTTATATTTTTCAGGAAATGATAACAGATACTGAATAATTTTAGCTTTTGTTTAATATGAACTTTAGAGTTCAAGAAATTGATGACCCAGGTATATTTTCTGACCTAGGTGTATACCCTGGGGAAAAGTCACATAGCTTCCCAAGAAGACATATGAAATACTTTATTTATGATAGTGAAAAGCTGAAAGAACTCATAGTTCCATCAATAGTGGAAAACATAAATAAATTATGTTATACATATATGATGGAGTACTATATAACACCGTTAAAATAAAAGGACCAGATCTAGGTCTATGACAATATACCAATATTTCTAAAATGTTGAATGAAATAGTTATCAAAGTACATATAGTATAATCACATCTATATAAACATTTTAAAGCCACTAAAATATAGTATACATGTGTGGATATACATTTATTTAAAAATTTGGAGACATGGATTGGATACATACTTAAGAGAGAAATGGATTCTGGAGAGGCGAAGCCAACTATTTATAATTTATTTTTAAAAATGATTAGATGAAACAGGGGTACCTGGGTGGCTCAGTTGGTTACATGTCTGACTCGATTTCACCCCAAGTCATGATCTCAAGGTTGTGAGAGACCACTGCATCATGCTCCGCTTTGGGCATGAAGCCTGCTTAAGATTCTCGCTCTTCTTCTCCCTTCTTCCCCCACCTCCAAAATAAAATAAAATAAAATAAAATAAAATAAAAAATAATTCGATGAAACAATGTCAAAATATTGATCTTTTTAAAGATTTTATTTATTTATTTGACAGAGATCACAAGTAGGCAGAGAGGCAAGCAGAGAGACAAGGAAGAAGCAGGCTCCTCACTGAGCAGAGAACTTAAAGCGGGGCTCAATTCCAGGACCCTGTGATCATGACCTGAGCCAGAGGCAGAGGCTTTAACCCACTGAGCCACCCAGGTGCCCCTGATATTTTAAAATTAAAGGTGATAGGTACTTGGCCTGGTCTTTATCCTTTGTATTTTTCTGTATTTTTCATAATTAAGAGAATTAAGTAAACTTTACTTGAAAATTGGTGTTATATAATGCTTCAAAGAAAATAAAAAAAAATCCTATTGATACTGGAAAATTCTGTAGCATTGTAGAAAAATGATAGAAACTTCTGGGAATCAGAACCTGCTTGGTTAGAGTTGAAACCAATAGGTCACAAACAGAAAGGTCTAATTTTTGATAGATAAGTAATTCCCACAACATTTTGGGAGACTATGCTTTTTCTTAGGAAAGCAATTTTTTGTTTCCTTTTTGGAAAACAATTTATGGCTTTTCAATTTAAATCTTTTCCCTTAGATATTTTTTAAAAAATTCTTCAGCTAATTGGTCTGACTCTTCTTCCTCTTCATTAATTTCTTTTCTTGAACAAAATATCAATGCTTTGTATGTCATTTAATTTAACAGATATATATTTTGGATATAAATCCCTTATCAGATTTTTGCTTTGCAAATATTTTCTATGATTCTGTGGGCTCTTTTCTCTTTCCTGATGGTGTCCTTAAAGGACAGAGGTTTTTAATTATGATATCCAATTTACTTATGTTTTTCTTTTGTTGCTTGAGCTTTGGTGTTAAATCTAAGAAAACATTTCCTAATCTGTGCAAGGAGATTTACTCTTGTTTTTTTGTTTGTCTGTTTTGTTTTTTTTTGTTTTTGTTTTTGTTTTTAATAAGAGTTATGTAGTTAACAGCTTTTACATTTAGGTCTATTTTAAATTAATTTTTGTGTAGGTGTTGAGGTCAATAATCAAAATCATTTTTACATCTGGATATCTAGTTGTCCTGGTATTATTTTTTAAATTTTTTTAAAGATTTTATTTATTTATTTGAAAGAGGCAGAATGAGAGACATGAGAGTGGGGAAGGGTCAGAAGGAGAAGCAGACTCCCTGCTGAGCAGGATGCTCAATGCAGGACTCCAAGATCATGACCAGAGCTAAAGGCAGTCACTCAACCAGCTGAGCCAACCAGGCATCCACCAGCATTATTTTTTGAAAAAATTTTGTTTCCCTATTAAATTGTCTTGGCAAACTTACTGAAAATCAATTGACCATAAATGAAAGCGTTTGTTTATGACCTTTCAGTTCTATTCTGTTGATTTCTATGTCTCTCCCTATACCAGTACCACACTGCCTTGATTAAAGTAGCTTTGTAGTTAAGTTTTGAAATCAGGAAATGTGAAATCTCCAATTGTGGTCTGATTTTTTTTTTTTTTTTCAAGCCTGTTTGACCTATCTGGTTCTCTTGCATGCCCATATAAATTGTAGGATCAGCTTATAATTTTTTTTTAAAGAAAAAAATACTGAGTGACATTGAGCACTTTTACATGTGTTTGTTGACTTTGGGCTGTCTTCTTTGATACATTATATATTAACAAAAAATAAAATTAAAAAAACAAGGCAGCTGGAATTTTTTTTTTTTTTTTTTTTTTAGGAAGTGCCATTTTATTTATTTATTTATTTATTTTAAATTTTTTATTTTTTATAAACATATATTTTTATCCCCAGGGGTACAGGTATGTTGCTAGGGGGAGGGGGGTTGGGAGAAGGGGGTGGGATTAATCTCATAATTCTTTTAAAAACTTTGTTGCCTTTCTGTGTGTCAGATTATAGGTAAACTTTATGAGTTTGAGCCACAAATCTCTGAAATCAGCCCCATCCTACTTTGGGCTCAGAGTCTGAATGCTATGGTCCTCGAGTTTTTCTTAGGTTTAGTAACTTTGATCTAATTAAAAAAAAATAAGCTAGGAAAGACTGAGTTTTATTTAAGTGGGAAGTTTGTACACCTTTCTTCTCCAACTTCTACCCTTATAAACTTCAAGGAAAAGTTTAGTAACAGTTATAGAAAACAAAGAAGTAACTTTTCCTAGCACCACTGAACACATTGGACAGGGTTTTCAATCCACTAGACCAACCGTGTGATTTCTTATGACTTCACACTAGTCTTATTTGTCTCGCCAACTTTTGCCAGATGTCACTGAGCTTCTTTATCAATAAGCAAAATCAAAAGAGAGGATGATTATTCTTTGGATTCTTAATTTTAGATGCTTTTGCTCTATCCACAGTAAATTTGCTCACTGATAATGTAGTCTATCCTAATAATATCATGCATGCAACATTTTGAATTTTTTTATCTGCCCAAGACTTTTATTTCTTTTTTTTTTTAAATCTTTTTAAATCTTTTGAACCCCTTTTTCCTTTTCCCATCCTCAGCCCTGTGGAAACCACCAATCTCTTCTCTTAATCTATGTTTTTTGTTTATGTAAGATTCCACATATAAGAGAGATCATACACTATTTCTTTTTCTGTCTGGTTTATTTGACTTAGCATAATGCCTTTGCATACTACACATACACACATACACATACAGAGGAGTATTATTCAGTAATAAAAGAGAATGAAATCTTGCCATTTGCAACAACCTGCATGGATATGTATATGTATATTTCTCTATATATGCATATGTTTTGCAAATATATATAATATATTTATAATTTATAATATATAAATGTATATTTATAAGATATAATATAATGCAAACGTGTTTATATTGTGCATATATTTTGCAAAAATATATTTATAATATGTAATATATTACACTCAGCATAATACATTTATAATAAATATTTAAATATGTTATACAAATATTCATATAAGACTCATCTTTATCCATTTAGTCATCATTGGACATGTAGGTTGTTTCCATATCTTGGCTATTATACGTGGGAATTGAACTGCATTGAAGTTGCATTGAATGTGGGTAAGGGTGCATATCTTTTCAAGTTAGTGTTTTTGTTTTCTTTGGATAAATACCCAGTAGTGGAATTGCTGGATCTCCTGATAGTTTTACTTTTAATTTTTAAAGACCCTTCATACTGTTTTCTAGTATAGTGGCTGCACCAAGAGATACCAAACTTTAAATTTTAGTATAACATAGAAAAAACCTGTTTTTCTAACCTCCAATAACAATGTCCTTCCATTCCTTCCAGACTTAAAATCTCCTATAGGCCCTTTTAGTTTCTTCTTGCCACCATTTCTAAAGCCAATGCCATATAGTTTAGGTTTTTGTTATGACAGGACCCACTTTCAGGTATCAATTTCTGTTTTGGTTTTTAGTTGTTATGTGACAAAACACCACAAAACAATGGCTTAAAACAATGATTTATTTTATCTCTAATTTTTATGGAGGTTAGTTGGCCTCGACCACGAAATTCTTTAGTTTTATTTGAGATCTCTTAAGTGGTTGTATTCAGATGGCATCTGGGACTGAAATTTTACTGGGATGTTGGCATGACATCCTCTTTTTCTCTGTTTATAGTCTCAGGGCTTCTCCTGTCATGTAACCTCTCCACATTATATCTAGACGTGAGCTTTCTAAAAATGTGGCCAGAATTCCTTCATGGAGACTCATGGGTCCCCAAAGCAAAGGCTGCCAATTCTTATGGCTTAGACCCAGACTGACATAAAATAGCTCTTGACACATTATGTTACTTAAAGCAAGTCATAGACCAATCCAGATTTGGTGTGGGACTACATGAAACAGAATTCATTGAGGGTAATCTCTGGAGATTAGCTACATGTGCTATAATTTAAGTCTCCAGTAGGTTGCTCTGATTGTTACAGTTAGAATGAATTATGGGGACACCACTGAAGTAATATAGATGAGAAATAATTGAGGCTTATTATAGGAGGTCATAGTGATGGAGAAGAATAAACTGTTCAAAGTATATTTGGAGATGGATTTGCAAGGACTTATTGGTGTACTATTTGTGAGGGGTGGAAAAGTAGGGAGAAATCAGAGAGTGATTTTTAGTTTTTAGGTATATGCAATAGAATAAAAGGTGGTTCCATTTACTAATTTATATTAAAGTGGAGTAGGAAGAGGTTTGGAGAATTTTCAACCAGTAATTGTTTTTTATTAAGTGTTAGAGACACTTAAGACATAAAAATAAAGATTTCACCTAAAGAAGTAAATACACAAATATGTGGGTGAGGAGAGGAACTCAGGGCTAGAAATCATATTTCATAATGATCAGGTATACATAGTATTTAAAACCGTAAGATTCCATTGAGATTACCTAGGAATAAATGTAGGTGAATAGCAGAGGGCCCAGGGTTGAGTCTAGAAAACTCCAATGTTTTAAGGTCTAGAGAATGATAAGGAGTCAGCAAAAAAAGACTGAGAAGAAGATTAAAATGAGGTACAATGATAATCAAGAGTGGGACCCACAGGAGCCTGGAGAGGAAATTGTTTCATTGTGGAAAGATGGCTTAACTGATTTAAATTCTGATAAGTCTGTAAGATGAAGACAAAGACGTGTCCATTGAGTGGCTTTAATGACTAGCTCATTTCATTCTAACCACTTGTTCATTGATAGATATTACTGTTATATATTTATTATGTAGTTATTTATTATCTTTGTCCTCCATTACAGTATAAACTCCAGGAGAACAGGGATATTTGTCTGTTTTGTTTATTGTTACAAAATTGTTCCTGGCATGTAACATGTGCCATTAATTCATTCAATAGCTCAATAATCTTAGGAAGTTAATATAATTATTCTCACTTTAAGAATAGGAAACTTGGGGCGCCTGGGTGGCTCAGTGGGTTAAAGCCTCTGCCTTCGGCTCAGGTCATGATCCCAGGACCCTGGGATCGAGCCCCGCATCGGGCTCTCTGCTCCGCAGGGAGCCTGCTTCCTCCCCTCTCTCTCTGCCTGCCTCTCTGCCTGCTTGTGATCTCTGTCTGTCAAATAAATAAATAAAATCTTAAAAAAAAAAAAAAAGAATAGGAAACTTGAAGATTAGAAATGTCAGATTCACACAGGGAATACATTGGATAACCATGTTTCAAATCCAGATATCTAAGTCTGAAGTTTCCTGTTACTTTCACTAAACCATTCATCATCTACTAAGAATGTTCTGTCACATTGCTCATAGGTTTACTGGGAATATTTTAGTGGTTAACCATTAGGTATATTTTTAAAAAGGCATCATAAGAGTAATTGCTGTTTGATTAAGTATGTGATTGGAATAATAATATCTGTATTTGCTTCTTTGGAAGTTCTTTCTACCTTAAAACACACTGTTCTTCAAAACAGCATTAATATGCATATCTTCTTGATTTGCATATAATTTACATATTAATAAATTTATTTTGCACTTCAAGTAACAGTGAAAATGTTCACATAGGTAATACATTAGATAGAACCAAAACAGTTTTTTAAACACATGCATTGCAGAACAACACATAATTTAACCTATTACATGTATCTTTTTTAATGTGTGACTTTTTTTAATGTTCATATAAAAAACATGGAAGACACTTTAGTTAAAATGATCATAGATGTTACTTGAATTACTTGATTTTCTTGACTCCAATTAATTTATCCTGTGTGGAGACTTGCACACAGGATAGTAAGTAAGGAAAGAAGTTAGCTAGAGACTAACAGCAGAAAAGAAATGAAAATGAGGGAAAAGAAGAAATATAATGGATGGCAGAGGGCTGAGGTGGAGGAGAAAACAGGGAAGACATTTGAGAGGAAGTGAGGAAAAGGCAATAAGTGTTCTGAGAGTATTTAGTACTAGAGGGTGAGTAGTTCTTGGAATTATGACAATAGATTCTGGAATGTAGAGGAGGGCCTTTCTTCCCATGTACCTGAGTTAACTAATATAAAGCTGGCTGATATACTCATTCTGTATATACTCTAGGCCTTGCTAGGTGCTATGCTAGCCACTTTACATATATTAGCTTTGTGTGTCCTGAATCCTCACTCAAGATCCCTGTCAAGTTATATATACATATATAATCTTCCCAAATGGAGATGAATAATTATTATGGTGGTGGTAACTAAAACATGTTTAATGTGCTTGGTACCTGTTAAGGACTATGTTCATTACAATCAATACAATGATATTGGTATTATTAGATACAAAAATGAAGAACTGGGTTAAGTAAACTTACCTAATATCATACAGGAAGTGAATAACAGAATGGGAATCTTAACAGATATGATTCCAAATTCCTGTTCTTATTATCAAGTTCTAATTGGTAGAAATGAAACTATCTGCACCTCTCAGAACCCTACCACTTACATACTTCGCCCAGTTTTCACCCATGTGTGTGCATTGGATCATGGAATGGATTTGATGGTGGTAAAACATAGTGAAATTGACGGTATACAGACCAATACTTTGACAGATACTTATTATATCCTTCTACTGGATGATCCCAAGCCTTTAGCAATGGTCCTTCTTGTTCTTTTATTGTAAATCTCAGTGGCCATTTATTTAGTTCCTTGTCCTATTCTTCACAGTCTTGTTAGAATGGTACTTGAGTTGGTAGGCAGGGAGAGCTGAGGGAAACTTCCCTGGCCTGCCTTGGGAATGCTCGAATAGGGGCATATGTGTATGGCCGTGTGAATTACAGTTTGTCTAAGAGCAAAAGATGAGCTATTATTTTCTTGCTTGTGGTAGTTGGGAACATCTAGAACTTACCTATTTGAAGCTACTTGCTCAACAATCGAAATAAGGGTTCTTCCTTCATACCTCAAATCTTGTTTTCATTGAGACGATACAGAGAAATAAATGGAAATATTGTGGACTTTGAATCCTTTTCCATCACACATGAGCTAGTAACCCTGGCAAAGTTACTTAACCTCCAGATACCTCAGTTTTAACATCTGCAAAGTGGGGATAGTGCATGCCAAGCAGGCTTATAAAGATACGCAGGGATAATTTATGTTAAGCATTTAAGATAGTGCTGTGTTTATAATAGAAACCTAGTAAGTATAAGTCATCTTTATTACTGTAAGGTTGGACTTTCTAATCTTTGTAGTTCTTTCTAACCCCATAATGGTGAGTCTGAGAGACTAGGAAGAGGAATAGGGATGGGAAGGGATGAAATGCCCTGCTGGAGGCAGTGTAAATTTGTATAACTGTTTAAGTGAAAAGAACCATAAAAACGTCCAAGCCCCAGTGAACCAGGAATATCTTATCTGGAAATTTATCTTGAGGGTATATTTTAACATAAGAAGAAGGCTGTAAGGCAAATTGTCAAATAAAAGTGTTTATTACAACATTGTCTATAACAGTAAAAAGTTAGAAACTCGTAGAAGAGTGGTTAAGTAAATTATACATAAAATAAGGATTTTCCTAGGAAGAAGAAGTATCAGAACAAGAAGGTGGGTTTTTTATATTATGTTAAGTGAAAAATAAAAATGACATGTTCACTTTGGTTTTAACAAAAAATACATTCATATGGAATAAAACTAAAAAAGGAGTGGAGAGGGGCGCCTGGGTGGCTCAGTGGGTTAAAGCCTCTGTCTTCAGCTCTCATGATCCCAGGGTCCTGGGATCGAGCCCCACATCCCCACATCAGACTCTCTGCTCAGCAGGGAGCCTGCTTCCTCCTCTTATTCTCTGCCTGCCTCTCTGCCTACTTGTGAACTCTGTCTGTCAAATAAATAAATAAAATCTTTAAAAAAAAAAAAGGAGTGGAGAAAGTGGAGATGTTTTGCAGTGTGACAGAGTTAAAAGGCAATGTCTAGGAATTTTAAGAATTTATTTAAAAATAAAATGTACTTATTCATAGAATAAATATTTGTGGGATGCCTACTATTCACCTGGTATTGTTCTAGATACAAGAAATACCTCAGTGAACAAAACAGAAAAAAGAAATTAACCCCTTCTGCCTGGTATTGTCAGAGTACTTTGTAAAAAATTTGTTGAAGTCCTATTATGTCCAAATTAATATTGTATTTTTCCATTAAAAGTTTTAAAATTATATAGTTTTGGAAGCAAACAGAGAAACTTGGAAAACAATACAGTATTCATCCATGTACCTAGGACACAGAACTAACAGATGTTTGTATTTTTTATTTTTTTCCTAATCCACTTCTAGGAATTAAAACAGGAACAGCAAAAGGGATGAATGCCCTCATCCCTTTTACTTTTCTTACCCAAAGTTAACATTAGTCTTAATGTAGTTATGTTATTATGACTATCCATGGTTTAATTTTTCTATGTTCGCATATGACCATAAACAATATATAATAATATTTTGTGATTTTTTAAGATTTACATAAATGGTGTCATGTGGTATTTACCCTTACAGAGTCATTTTTATCCACTCATTTTTACTGCTACATAGTATTGAAATGAATGACCAAACAGTTTGCATAAAAGTGAAATTCCTGGGTGGTGGATATGGGCATCTTTAACTTTGAAGCATGTTGCTGAGGTGCTTTCCCAAGTCCAAACAGCAATGTATGTTTCCTTGCATCCTCACCAAACTTAAACATGTTTTGCCTGTTTACAGCAGAAATCCTTCTTGTTTTAATTACTAAATCTCTCGGGGGCTCAGGACAGAATAGATAAAGACAAGGTCATCTCTTGAGCCCAGCATGAGTCACTGGTGAAGGAGCCTATTTCTAGGCAGGCCGAAGTCCTAATCCTGCGAACTACGAACAGATAGTAGAGAGCACTTTGAGTGAGACTTATTCATGATAATAAATACAGTGGAGGCTCATGCCATGGTAATGTGGGATATATGGGTATCCTCATATGGACTTAATGAGATTATAGGTATTAAATGAAATGTCGGATATCTGATTCATAAGAGCAGTTCAGTTAAATTCATAAGAGCAGTTCAGTTAATGTCCTTTCCTTTTCTTTCCCAGTCAGAAAAAGTACTCAGGGTAACATACTAAATAGCTTTCTTTTTGCCCTCGTGTGCAAATGTTTAGGTCAGTGGCCTCCAATTTTGGTGTGTATCATAATCTCCTGGAGGTTTTGTTAAGGCACAAACTGCTAATTCGGTTTTTTGATTCAGTAGATCTGGTGCGGGGCCCAAAAGTTTGTATTTCTTGTATGTCCTCATGTGATGTGATGTGATTTTCTTCTTGCTGCTGGTCTGGGAACCACACTTTGAAAGCCACTGTTCCATTTGCACCCACCAGAATGTTATGTCACTGGTGCGTGGGTGTTGGAGGATGAATGTTGACAGGGTTACACGGATCATTGCATTGATCGATCCACTGATGTTCCTCTCTATTTCATATTGGGGCTCGTGCTTTATGTACCTATGCTTTATTTAGGTGACAGTTCCTGCAGCAGTAGGATAGTTCTACCTTCCTTCTTCACTCAGCACATTTGTCTGATGATTCATGAAATCACAAAAGGATTGAACTTTTTTGCTTCTTTCTGCCTGTCTGACTCTGATTACAAATGAGCTAAAATAAGCCCGTTGAGATTTTGGGCAGTTTTCACTGGTAGGGAGCTGCTTGGTGCCAGGAGCCATCTAGGGGAATGGGCAGGGTTTGCAAGGTTCTTATTTTAACCTAATGTCATCCATCTTGCTATCTTTTTCACCATCTTATCTTCTTATCTACATCTTCAAACACAGATATTCCATGCTCTTTCTTTGAACTCTTGTCTAGAACCATTCTTCACTTACATTCAGGAACTACACTGTTATGCAAAATGGAAGCAAGATGAAAACATGGGGAATCTGTCCACTTGAACAGGTGTGAATTTTAGAAACTTTCTTTCTACACTTTCTGTTTAAAAAAAGTTTTTATTCATAATAGTTGAAATGTATTTTCATACATATAGGAAGTATATTCATAACCATATACTTTCTAAGAAGTGTATTTCTTATAAACACTGGCATAAGTTATTCATTTGGGAGCTCTGTATGGGGCATACTTCAAATATAATATTACAGATTTTTAACAACAAATATAAAATCATGGTATTAGTTGTCAGAAATAGAAGATATTAAAGAACTTTTTACATTGCAAAAATCACTATACAAAGATGAGGGTGGAGTGTTTTTATACCTTACCCATAATATCCTCGAGGGCCAAGGCTGTCTTCTTTACATTTCCCCAGTTGTATACATATATAGTTGAGATATAACATTGTATTATTTTAAGGTGTACAAGATGACTTGACATATGTATATATTGCAAAATGGTCACCTCAAAAATGTAAACGTCCATCACCTCCCAGTTACAATGTTTTTTCCTTATGATGAGAACTTTTAACATCTAATCTCTTAGTAACTTGCAAGTACAAAGTACAGTATTACTAACTGTAGTCATCATGTTGTATACGATATCCTCAGGACTTAGTAATTAGAATTTTGTATCCCATACCCTTCATCCATTTTCTCTACCCCTCACCCTTCTTCTTCCTGGCAACCACCAATTTGTTCACTGTCTATGAGCTTGGTATTTTAGAATCCATTCGTAAGTGAAATCAAGCAGTGTTTGTCTTTGATTTCAGTTAGCACAGTCTCCTTAAGGCCAACCCATGTGACAAATGGAGTGAATTCCTTTTTCTTTTTTTTTTTTTTTTTAAAGATTTTATTTATTTATTTGACAGACAGAGATCACAAGTAGACAGAGAGGCAGGCAGAGAGAGAGAGAGGGAAGCAGGCTCCCTGCTGAGCAGAGAGCCCAATGCGGGGCTCGATCCCAGGATCCTGAGATCACGACCTGAGCCGAAGGCAGCGGCTTAACCCACTGAGCCACCCAGGCGCCCGAATTCCTTTTTCTTAATGGCTGGATAATATTCCTGTGTGTGTGTGTGTGTGTGTGCGCGCACGTGTGTGTGTATGTATTCCGCAACTTTATCTGCTCAACCACTGATGGACACTTAGGTTGTTTCCATGTCTTGGCTATTATAAATACTCCTTCAGGCAACACCTGCGTGGTTCAGTTGGATAAGGGTCTGCCTTCAGCTTGGGTCATGATCCCAGGGGCCTGGGATGGAGCCCTGTATTGGGCTCTCCCGTAAACAGTGGGTCCGCTTCTCCCCCCTTCCTCTCACTTTATGATCTCTCTTGCTCTCACTCAAATAAATAAAAAGAATTTTTAAATAAATAAATAGTGCTTCAAGGAATATGGGAGTATAGATATCTCTTCGAGATAGTAATTTTTTTTCCTTTGGTTAGGTACACAGAGATGGAATTACTGAATCATATGGTACTTCTATTTTTAATTTTTTGAGGAAATTCCATACTGTTTCCATAGTTGCTGCATCAATTTACATTCCCAACAAGAAGTCACAGAATTTCCTTTTCTTCATATTCTTGCCAACAATTGTTAAACATCTTGTTTTTTTTGTTGTTGTTGGTGGTTTTTTTTGTTATTTTTTTGTTTTTTGTTTTTTTTTTTTTGATAGTAGCCACTCTAATAGATGGGAGATGATACCTCACTGCAGTTTTGATTTGCATCGTATCTTTTTTTTTCCTTTCTTTCTTTCTTTTTTTTTTTTAATGACCTCAGCTAATGATAATCCCTGGTACAGAGCAGTGTTAAAGAAATGAATGGAAAATAAAAAGGAATGTTAGAGAGTACAATAAAAAGACAGGGACTTTGAAGTCTATCAGATGTGTTTAAAATTCTGATTTTACTGTGTGGATACTCTGGGGCAACTTTCTTAATCTTTCTGAACCCAAGCTTTCTGGTTTATTAAACAAAGACTGGATCTTATTCCCTGTCTGAAACCATCATGTGAAATTTAAATGAAACATACTGACTGGTACATTGGTACTCAATACTGGTCCTTTCCATTTGAGCACTACTAGTTTCTTAACAACAACAACAAATACGATATTAAAGTTATTGCTGAATCTATGACCAATATGGACTATATTTTTAGACTCCTTTGTACAATTATTAGTTTCCAGTTCTCTTATAGGAATCCTGTAAGAAATCATCCATGTTTTATGGAGGTAATGAGGAAAGTGAGCTTAAAGATACTATGAATAACTGCCTAAGGACAAGTCAGAGAAACATAAACCAAGAGCTGAATTTCCAAGTTCAGAGTTCCTGCTCCCGTATCTTCTTTCTTCTCAGGCTATGCAGCCAAACTGTAATTCATGATTCTATTTTTAGCAGCCGAGTTGGTTTGGGGACCTAGAGAAGTTTAAGCCATTTAAACTTCTAAAATAACTTAAAATTGTTATTCAGCTTCATATTTTTCCAGTGAAAATGGGAGAAGAGATAACCAGACAACAGTATAGGTCACTTTTTGCTATGCCTTCATCACATTATTATATCTGTATTCATTAATTAGATAGCATTAAAAATGTATTTGATGTAATAGCCTTTGAAATAGATGGCTGCTTCCTAGACAAGCTTTGGTGCGGAAACACTGTATGTACCAGGACAAATCATTACATATTAATAACAACAATAATAAAGATAGCATTTATTGTTGAATTCCTAGGGGCAGATTATTGTGGTAAGCTCTTCATATGCATTATATAAATTGCTCCCCAAGTATATATATCCCTCTGAAGAAAATGTTCTCATTCTCTCCATTTTATACATGAAGAACTAACTAAAGCCTTCGAAAGTTGAAATAAGTTACCTAAACTCATGCTAAGAAAGATTAAAAGCCAAACTCAAATTAAAGTGTGGTCTGGCTACCTTCAGAGCTGAAGCTCTAAACACTGACCTTATAAATATTTATTGAGTGTCATGTATGTTAGGCCCTGAGGAGAGAGGAATTACTAAAACAAAAAAGATCCTTGCCCTCTTTGGGAATTGAAATCTGGTTCTAAATATAGAATAAATACCCCAGAGTGAATATGAAACAAAATTTCCTAAATAATGTCTATGGAACCCAGGGTATCTTTGGAGTTTTTGGTTTTGTTTTTAAAAGGGAAAAAAACAAGCCAAACTCTAATAAGTTTAGGAAGCTATGCATGCTGTTTTTCTGTCTTTGAGATGCACATTGCATATAAGTATATTAAAGTCAATAAAAAGTCCTCCTATTTCAAATATTAGCATTTTTGAGCTTATTTGATGACAACCTCACCACCCCCCCGCCCCTGATTACTTCTACTAATACCCTTTGTGACACCAGTATTCCATGGAACATACTTTAGGAAATGGCTTGGCTAGACAACTTTTTTAATATTCAATCCCTTTGTTATCTTCAAGAAAACTATAACCTTTGGCATTCTTGTTTTCTGAGCACTCCAAACTGTGTTGTGCATTAGAGCAAATTACCTTTGAGATTTTAGTGTCTGTTCATTAGTCAAAAACAAAGCAAAACAAAACTGGTCATGCACTTCATGATCTGGAAGGTTCTATGCTCATTCCTAACACCCTGCTTCTGTTCCCTTCTTCATGGTCTTTCTTAAAAACACAGCTGTCTCCATTTCCAGCCCTTTCTCCCCATCCCCCCACCCCCAGTGTGCTTCCACCTGCTATGTCTAGCTGTGTGGTTGGGGTTAAAAACAAAACAACTGTGGAGATTTACAAAGGTTGTCAACAAGCAAAGGAAATTTCAAGGAGTTGATAGCATTGAGAACAAAAATAGGAGAGAGAGAGAATGTTTACATTGAAGGCTGTCTGTGAGCTAACAAGAGAAAAGGTGCAAGTCGACCTAGGTAAGAAAAGATCCATCTTAGAGGTGGAGGTCGGAAGGTAGGCTGTCGTGGGCAGTTTGATTCTTTAGCTTTATGGAGTTCTCAGAATAAATTTGGAGTTCAAATATTGTTTGGAAAAACTAAAGAGAATGAGTTGTTTTCTTTATCACAGCTGATCAAGAATTATCTCTTCATCTGTTATTTTCAAAGTAAAAATTGCCTTTTCAAATGGTTATTTATATTAATTAATATGAATATTAATCTTAATTAAGATATTTCCATTGTTCTTTTAAAAAAAACCTCCTTAAAATTTAGATTTTAGAAATCTGGGGCACCTGGGTAGCTTAGTTGGTTAAGCATCTGCCTTTGGCTCAGGTCATCCTGGGGTCCTGGATCAAGGTCCTCATCAGGCTCCTTCCTCAGCGGGGAGTCTGCTTCTCCCTCTCCTGCCCACTTATGCTGTCTCTTGCTCTCTCTCTCTCTTTCTCTCCAATAAATAAATAAATAAAAATCTTTAAAATTAAGTTAATTTTAGACATCTCTAATGTCTCTTCTTTCCAAAGAACTGTACTTACTTTTTTCTGCAAAAAGATGAGCTTCTCAATCTGCGTGTATTTGATTTTATAACAAATGTTACAATGCTAAATGAGCACAGGGCAGGGGATAAAATAAATATTTACCCCTTTCCCTTTATACCCTATTTGATAGATAAGTGTATAATTCTGTGCATGTTGACCTTGAGAAGTCCACAGCCACTTAGAAGTCCAGGAAAGCCATTGACTTTAGGAAGGACCAGAAGTTTGTTCTACATGAAAAGCAATTATATTTATTGTCTTTACAATGAACTTTAACTCAGGAGCTCATAAGCATTTGCTGCTTCTGGACTTAAATCAACCTTCTGTTATCCTACTTTGATATCATAACAACCCACTAAGGTAAGAATAATTAGTCCCCTTTTAAAGAAGAGAAGAGTGAGTCTCAGAGAAGCTAAATGAGGAGGCGATGCTGTCCCGTGTGCAAACCCAGTGTGGTCTGAGTCACCGTCCTTTAGCATGTGTGTGTGAAATACTTAGACTAGTGCCTGGCATGTGGTAAGGATGAGATAAATGCTGGTTTCTCTCCATTTTATTCCATTTATCATCCTGTGAGCAGTAAATAAACATTCCGCTGAAGTAAAGCTCACACACTGAACTGTAGGCTTTCAGCTCCCTCTTCCCACTGACATGAATTCATTAGCTCAGTGAGCTCAGAACCTTCCAATAGCTGAGAAAGAGAAGGGGTGGAGGCAGGAGGCACTCGGTGACACAGGAAATATTGATCACAAATTCTTTTTCTTTTTCTTTTTCTTTTCACTTTCCATTGACTAAATAAGAAGGCTTTCAGTTACCTTCTCTGGGAGTGTGGGCTCGTGAGAGCAAATGTATCAAATCCTCCCAGAGTTCATTTTGATAAGTATGACTTTGGCTCATTAAAAAGCATAGCCCAACATTCCAATTAAGCAAAATGTATGCCTTATACTCACCGTACAGTTCTTTTGCTTCGTCTTTAGATGATACACCCTGGCACCCACGAGGTTTTGGGATTCAGACAGTATAAGCTGGTGGAAGTTGCTTAGCAGAATTGCTATTAGCAGTTTAATCACTTGTGGCAAATGCCGTGAATGTAATCCAAAAGTGGTGGAAATTGCTTTCTGGAGTGATGGACTTCAGTGGTTTTGTAAGCTTAAGAAATTTTCTCTCAGCAGAGTATTTGGGTTTAAATCTTAGGTCTATAAATACCAGAAATAAATAATATAGTCAATGACAGTGATTCATAAGTAGAATCTGACAATATATGTCCCTGATCCCACCATATATGATTACCTATTTATGTTGGTTTGTAGGCCTAAGAATTGTTGCATTATTGTTGAATGAAAGAATTGTTTAACTTCATTACGTTTGTTCTGGCTCTTTTGCAAGAGTCCTGGGCCACAGTTTTTGCTGCCCTGCCTTGCTCTGCCCTTGGAGGTATCTCTGTTTCATGTTGTAGTCAAGTTCATAACCACTTGGAAGAACAGAAGAGGCCACTCCTTGCCTTGTGGAAGAAACAGGCTTTTGTTGGTCTGTCTTCGAAAACATTTCTTCGTATTACCTGTAAAGCGAAGTTTAACCCAAAAGAAAAAAAAAATTAGCCACTTTGGAGTCTACATCAACCTTAACAGAGCCTGAATGCCTCAGGTGGTTCAGCATTTTATATTAGACAGGTGCGGACTGGGAGTTCAAGTTTCTGACACAAACAAACTCATCTGATTTGACTTCTTCCCCTGAGTTGTCCCTAGAGCTCTTGCTTTAAGTCAAGTTTCTAACTATGAGCTTAAAACAGACCAAAAAAAAAAAAAAAAAAAAAAAAAAGACATCTTTGTGCATAGGGTAGGGTAGGGTAGGGAAGGCAAACACACCGCACAGATTGCCGTTCTGTGCCCAGAGCAGACATCGTTCAATCACAACACTTCTTTCCAACAATTCTTGGAAATTGTAACAGTACCTGGCATTTAAGAAGTGCTTAATTGTGAACCACTGATAATAAACATCAATTATCATTAAAAAAAAAAAAAAAAAGAAGTGCTTAATTGCTTGTTGAATGAGCTTATGCTGTGCTTCCCAGAGCTAATCGCAAGCTCTCTGAGAGCAAGCCCTCACTGGGTGTGCCTCATGAGGCCCAGCGCATCCAATGAACTGGAAGTTTCATTGTGTGTCAGCGCGTTCAAGTGGGTCAGAAGTTCAGCTGGTTTTCCCCTCAGAGCAAACTTAATTGCATATGCTTGTTTGTCCTCCATTTAGATAAGGGGGCATGCAGATTATTAGCAAAGGTGGTGAAGACAGCCAGAAATACAGGGTATAGATGTTTATTAGGCAGTGTTGACTTTATAGAGCAGTAAACTATCAAAGACCCAATGCAGGGGCACAGAGAAGGTGATTTTTTACCTTTGTATTCCTTTAGTGCATCACTGTAAGGCAAAGAGAACACAGGCTTTGAAATCAGGCTTTAAATTCATGTTGTTGTTGGTTTTTTTTTTTTTTTTTTTTGCATGTTTAATATTTTATTTTTTATAAACATATATTTTTATCCCCAGGGGTACAGGTCTGTGAATCACCAGGTTTACACACTTCACAGCACTCACCAAAGCATATACCCTCCCCAATGTCCATAATCCCACCCCCTTCTCCCAAACCCCCTCCCCCCAGCAACCCTCAGTTTGTTTTGTGAGATTAAGAGTCACTTATGGTTTGTCTCCCTCCCAATCCCATCTTGTTTCTAAAGATACAAACGTAGTGTTGTTGTTGTTTTAACTTATTGTGTGGTCTTGAATGAGATTTTAAATTTTACATATACTCCCTCACCTAGGTTGCCAAGACATAAAGTAAACATGGTAATTATCTCAGTTCATTTTGTTTTTTTAGTTTTTGTTTTTTTAAGAAAAATCAAATTATGTAACACAGGTAATGCTTTCCTGCCTATTATTCACTATTCAGTGAAGACCTTGGAGGGAGGCTAAGTAGATAAGCAGAAGCTATTTGAAATACACAGCATAGAAGTAACATAAACTAGACATACACCCATACCCCAAACATTTCTCATCTCTGTCTTGCCCTTTTAAAATGATCTAAAGTATATTTATGTCTCTTAGTTCTGTCAGTCTCTATAGAGTTAAAGGCAAATATAGACATCTGTGTTACTTCGGTATTCAGAAACATCAGAATTCTGCATCTGTGCAATTCTTGAAAATGGATTCTCAAAGAAAGAACAGTTTGCCTAACAGCTGTGTAGCCCCATTGCCCCTTTTTGGTTCTTTAAAGTATACTATGAAGTACTTCCTTCCTTAGTATTGGGGGGGGCAGTTAAAGGGGTGTAGAAGGTGGAGAAAGAGAGCAAAACTGCTTCCTTTGATTAATGGTAGGAATTTTGACAGCTCAAGGGCTCTTAAATTTTTCGTTTTTTTGAGATTGGGGAATGCTGAAGTTTTATTCATAATCGTATTGCTGTTTGCTGCATATGTTCTTGTGGTTCATTAAGAGAGGTAATTTTTGATGTGAAGCCAGGCTAAATATTGTCTTGCAAATGGAAAAGCAAAGGTGTTCTAAGGGAAAGTTCACTTGGTTTACTCCAGGAATGGTGATAAAAGCTAATTAATATGTTTGCTTATTACCAAGGCTCTCTCATTTTTACACTTCCACAGGCTGCAGTGAGAGCATGCCTGCCTTTGAGTCATATCATTCTTCCTGACCCAGGATAATGCTACAAGTAAGAGGGGTGAAGATGCGTACTTTGCATATTGGAGTCCTTGGGAACTAGGGTGGGAAGGCTTTTGTTTTGCCTGCTTCCACAAGGTAATGAGAGTTCACTCTTCAGCTGGAAGATAAAGTTGAATAAATTAACTAAACCCCGTTTTTCACTTTTTCCCACCTCATTCCAGACCACTTCATTTTCCTTTTAAATTAGCTTCTTCCTGTTCCTTTGAGTTCCACCACTTGCCAGACAGAAAGGAGATGAGACCTGCTATTACAAGCGGGTTGGGTGTGCTACACACTAGAGAAGGTACAGAGCCCCTGCATTTTCACTCCATGAACGAGACATGATTTCCCTAACAGGGGAGTTCACCTGCACTCCTGCTTGCTTCTTCACAATAGGGCAGAGAAAGGTGCTATTCATGGAGTGAAGCAGTGATTAAGAGCGCTGTAGAGACACCTGGGTTTGAATTCAGCTTCTGCTGCATCCCAGTCATGTGGCCTTGGGGTTTTCCCTCTCTGAGCCCCAGTGCCTTCATCTGTAAAGTGGCGATGAGCAGGAGGAATCTACAGATAGACATGCATATGTAATCGCAGAGTATACCTGTGCATAGTAAGTACTCAATACATGGTAGTAATTAGTGTCTGATATTTGCACATTAAACCCAATGTCATGCTTTTCCCTGATACTTCCTGTCAGATTAGCAGTTACCCAGCTTCTCTCAAAGGTTCTTTAATGCAGCAGTGATGTCTTAGCCTCAAATCCCTTCTTTGGACTTAAAAAGAACCATATATTCTGATTCTTTTCTTTTAATTCCAGTATAGTTAACATATACTCTTACATTAGTTTGAGGTGTATAGTGATTCAACACTTCCATACAACACCCAGTGCTCATCACAACATGTACACCCCTTCATCCCCATCGCCTATTGTACCCATCCCCTCACTCACCTCCCTTCTGGTAACCATCAGTTTGTTCTCTATAGGTAAGAGTCTGTTTCTTGGTTTTCCTCTCTCTTATTTTCCTTTGCTTATTCGTTTTGCTTCTTAAATTCCACGTATGTGTGAAATCATGTGGTCTTTGTCTTTCTCCGACTGACTTCTGTCAGTTAGCATCGTATTCTCCAGCTCCAACTATGTTGTTGCAAATGGCAAGATTTAATTTTTTTATGGTTAAACAATATTCTGTTGTGTATATACACCACATTCTCTTTACCCATTTATCTACTAAAGGACTCTTGAGCGGCTTCCATAATTTGGCTATTGTCAATAATGATGCTATAAACATAGGGGTCCATGTGTCCCTCTGGATTAGCATTTTATCCAGTATTTATTAGCATAAATAGCCAGTAGCGCAACTGCTAGACTATAGGGTAATTTTATTTTTAACTTTTTGAGGAACCTCCATACTGTTTCCCACAGTGGCTGCACCAGTTTGCGTTCCCACCAACCGTGCAGGGTTGGTGAGGGTTCCTTTTTCTCCACATCCTCAACAAACACTTGTTTCTAATTTTTGTAACTCTGACAGGTGTGAGGTGAGATCTTGTTGTAGTTTTGATTTGCATTTCCCTGATGATGAGTGATTGTGAACACATTTCCTTATATCTCTTGACCATCCATGTGTCTTCCTTGGAGAAATGTCTGTTTGTATCTTATGCCCATTTTAAATCGGATTATTTTGGTGGGGGGAGTGTTGAGTTGAATTAATTCTTTGTATATTTTGAATACTAACCCTTTATCAGATATGTCACGTGCAAATATCTCCTCCCATTGAGTAGGTTGTTTTTTTCTTAGTTTTGTTGATTGTTTCCTTTGCTGTGCAGAGGCTTGTTTATTTTTGCTTTTGTCTCCCTTGTCTTAGGAGGTATATCTAGAAAAATGTTACTACAGCCAATATGAGAGACATTCTTGCCTGTGCTCTCTTCTAGGACTTTTATGGTTTCAGGTCTCACATTTAGGTCCTTAACCCATTTTGAGTTTATTTTTGTGTATGGTGTATGTTTGTGGTCCAGTTTCATTCTACATATTGCTGTCTGGTTTTCCCAACACTATTTGTTGAAGAGACTGTCTCTTTCCCATTGCATATTCTTTCCTGCTTTGTCAAAGATTAATTGACCATATAGTTGTAGGTTTATTTCTGGATTTTCTATTCTGTTCTAGTCATCTATGTATGTATTTTTGTGCTAGTATATTGTTTTATTTCCTACATATTTGTAATACAACTTGCAACCTAGAATTATGAGTCCTCCAGCATTGCTTTTCTTTTTAAAAATTGCTTTGCCTATTCACGGTCTTTTGAGTTCCATACATTCTGATTCTGAATGTAGACCTGAGTTGGGATATTTTTTTTTTCTATTTATTTGTAAACCTATGTTAAATTATACTATCAGAGATGTGATCATATGTGTCAAACAGAATAGATACACAGTACCTTATATACCTTTTGATGTAAGTAGCACTTACTGAGGGCTTTTTTTGTACTAAGTGCGTTGCATGTGATGCCTCTCACTTCCAAGAAATTTTCTGAAAGGAAAGATTGTTATTAATTGTGAGACTAGAGAGGGAAGTAAAGTTCAGACAGGTTAAATAATGACCCAGGTTAACTAAATTTAAGTAGTTAGAACCTGGAGTAATATATGGGCCTGTTTAAATGCTAAACTCATGGTCTTTCCACTATGCCATGTTGCCTCCCTATATCTCAGCATAATGTAAAAGTGACTTCACAATTCATGTTTGCTTCCATCAGCATAGACAGGATTATCCCAAATTGTAATGGCATATAACAATGAAATATATTTTCCATTTATGTTATATGTCCTTGATGGGTCAGGGGCTGAAGGAACCACCCCAATGTTATGATACGAAGATCTTAAAGTAGACAGAAAAATAGTAAAGATGAGACAGTATGATGAGTCCTAAAGTTTCTGGTCAGAAATGGCCTATGTCACTTCTGCTCACAGTTTACTGATGAAAACAGATCTCATAGTCAAAGCCAATATGAATGGGGTGGAGAGGCATATTCCTCACTGAGGGAGGGCAGCAATTATTTGGGAATACTAATAAATCTAACATACTATCATGTGATTTATTTTCCTTGTCTAATTTCATTCAGATTTATATAAAAATATGTTTGTTCTTCCTGAAACAAACACTATGGTGATGGTTAGGAGATAATTGAGGAGAACTCAGCAGAAGAGAAACTCTGCCAGAGACTCACTGTTGACTTGGCCTATCTAACACACACGATATTACTGGGATATGATACTATGGTCTTGTGTTGGCAGGATCAAAATATGGGAACTGTCCTATTTGCCAAGTTCATTTCTTTCACTGCTCTAGATCATCTCTCAGCACACCAACACAGAGCTGTTTGAAAGGTGATTATTTTGCATTTCTACAGTAGCCAATAGAGCTTAAATTGCATTTCTGAGATGATATCCTGAGGTAGAATTGTATTTTCAATTTCAACCAGCTGATTGATATGGAGGTGATTTTACTGTTTCTTTACTTTGGCTTCTGCACATAATTCCTCCTCCCTGGTTCCATCACAGGAGAATGCTTTTGGCTTCTTTCAGAGATTAAATATGAGAAGATCAATAATAGGAAGATAATCATAGGAATTAACTGGAGAGTAAAATCAGAGAAAGAGAGAAAAATTTTATGATTTTTTTTTTTCCCCTACAAGTGCTTTTCTTCCATTATTGCTTACTGCTATTGTTCCCTTTAAAAAAGAACATTCAGTTTATTTTTCCCCCACTGTCTCAACTATTCTAGTTCTGGTCTTTAACACCTCAAACCTCAAACACAGTAGGAGCCTCCCACCTTGCTTCCTGTGTCTACTACCTTCCTCCATCCTTTGTCATGAATGATTGCAGAAACAACTGGATTGTTTTAAGAACCAAAGTTACAGAATGCCTCATAAAACATAGACCCATACAGTCTTAGTAGCTCTATTGAGAGTGCCTTCCTTATTCTTCTTACCTAATGACACCTTTCTGACTGCCTTCTCTCCTTCCTTGCCTATCCAGTCCTTTTGGACCCATTCTCATTTCAACTTTCCATCTTGGCATGGCAACTCACGTACTCCTCTTCCTCTCCCCTTCCCCTGAGATAGGATTATATCCAACCTACCTCAACCATATCGAAACTACTCATCCAAAAATTCTTCTGATCAGTACCGCTGTCCCAAGTTGTAGACATGGTTTCTTTCTTTCCCGTTGAGTCAAGTCAAATGCTCTCTCTCTCTGGATTTTAAATTCTGTGAAATTATATTGGAGTGACACCTGACCTACATAAACATTTCTCATTTTTCTTAGTTGGCTTTCAGTCAAGGTAAATTGCCATTCCTTTCTCTTTATAACATTAACAACCTTCTTACTGAGCTCATCTTTGTTCCTACCAACTCTGTCCTGCTTCTTCTGACATGGTGTGGTGGGAGGAGCAGAGACTTTAACATAAGGGAAACGGCTTTGAAATTGGACTCCATCACTCACTAGCTGTGCAACTTTGGTCAATTTATATATACTCATCTATATGATCATTTCCATCTTCCTCATCTGTTAGCGGGGTTATTAATACTCCAGGATTATTGAGAACTTAAGGACATCTTTCTCTAAAGGATGTGGAATATTGTAGAGAGTCAACAAGTTGAGTTTTGTTAGTACTCATGCATCTAGTCTTCCCCATCATCTAGAAGAATCTTGTCAGAAGGTTTTTCTATTTCCATTCTTCATTGAACATTCAGGCTTGGACTTTATTGTACAGGAAAAGGGAAATGTTGGAGGGTTTTGAAAAGGGAACTAGAAACATGAGATTGACTTTCAGAAAGGTCACTCTGACTACTCAAAGGGAAATTGAGACTGGAAGCAGCTACAGAAGTATCCTGATGAAAGGACAGGGCTCCTTAAACCATGGCAGTGACATTGGAGGTGTGCCTCTGTGATCCAAATCTCTACTGTGTCAGGCATGGCAGAATAAAGCCCTATCTCTGTGCCCTTCCCTGGGGCCCAGAATAGGACTCAACTAACTCAAGCATAAATGTTAAAGTTAATGAAGGTAAAGAGGTCATAGTTCAGAAGAAATAGTCTTTTTCAAACTGAAGAGTTAAAGGACAATTTCAAGAGGAAATTGTGGACATCCATTTGGGGATGGCAGCCTAGAGCTGCAAGTGATGTGATAGGGTTGAGTTTGTATTTTTTGCTTCTCAGGGTTTCCTAGTCCATCGCTCATGCTCTAACAAGGCTATAGATGCAGAGTGAATTCTGGAAGTCATCTATTTAAGAATATTAGTGGAAGTTAAAATAGAATGCATGCCAAGGACAACAAAAACAGAAACCAAAGCCCAAAACTAAACACTAAGGTTATGTGCTATGCATCGAATAATTTAATGTTTTTCTTGTTTAGGAAGGGGCAGGAAAAGCAGAGAGGAAAGAAGGGATAGAACAGATCTCAGTGAGTCAGGGTAACATGTCAGCATTTAGAGGGAATAGAAGGGAAAGAAAATATTCTGTTACTGACTGATGAAGAAGGTGAACAAGTGGACTAGGGTGTATGTCTATGGAAAAGAGTAATTAAAACTCTATATGAACCAAAATGTTTTAGCATCCTGCTGGTTTATAATGTGACTTGAAATAGTAAGGATGCTCAACAGAAGTTACTGAAATCACCTACCAATCCAAACAGACTAACCTGTAAGGATATGGTTGGATGAGATGGTTATCCTCAGTCATTATAGGAGTCTGAAACAAGTCTGTCAGGCAGGAAAGAGCAATAGAACACCAGCAGAAGTCAATGAGCACACCTTTATCACAGTTTTCTGCATTCCTGGATTTAATTGCTTTTGGGTTTTTTGGTAGCTTCTTCAATAGCACATTTTTCAGAGATGGTGACTCTTTCAGAAGAAGCAGTTTAGTTTCTCAGCAGGTCAAGAACCCTCTGGAAAAGTTCTAAGGTCCTTACAGCTTATGCAAGCCCTCCCCCCACGAGTGTGTTTAGTATGTCAGTCCTGGCCCTAAGAACTGGAAGAGAGTGCATTCTGTCTACCTTCACTTCCTTATCGTGGAAATGTGACTACAGGAAGTTGGTCTTGTCACAGGACTTTCAGCAGTGTGTATGTATTTAGCTGGGATTCAAATTCAGGTCTTCTGACCCTCGGGCCTCAAGTTCAGCGAGCTGTGTTCTAGGTCATGCTGTGCGTCTGTGGCGGTTCAAAGACCATCTAAGACTGCCCAGAGCTTGAGCACAGGACTCCCCATCAAAAATTCTTTCTTTCTTTCTTTCTTTCTTTCTTTCTTTCTTTCTTTCTTTCTTTCTTTCTTTCTTTCTTTTTTTTTTTAAAGATTTTATTTATTTATTTGACAGACAGAGATCACAAGTAGGTAAAGAGGCAGGCAGAGAGAGGAGGGGAAGCAGGCTCCCTGCTGAGCAGAGAGCCTGACGCGGGGCTCCATCCCAGGACCCTGAGATCATGGCCTGAGCCGAAGGCAGAGGCTTAACCCACTGAGCCACCCAGGTGCCCCCCAAAATTATTTCTTGTTGGAGACAGTCTCTCACCAGATTTAACTGTGATGAACAAGTGATTAAGTTAATTTATAGGTTTAAAGGGTATTTCTCACACCCACGTTTATTTTCCCCTATAGTTCTAAAGGTTCCAAATGTCATGAGCTTACAGTCAAGGTCAGTTTAGACAGCAGCAGTGTGTCTGGTGAGGAACAAATGCCTGAATCCCTGTAATACAGGAGGAGTGGTTGAGGGGGAGGTCGCCTGCTGACAAGAGAGCCGGTGTGTGCTGCCACACACACACTGTGGGCGTCTGGTAATTGTTAGCTCTGAATCCTGCAACACTGAAGTCTCAGCCACACGATTTAGTCCCCAACTGAATACCAACCCGTGTGGCTTCAAAACATGGCAGTTAGCATCAGGCAACTTTGCAGCACCTTTGGTAACAAACTAACGGAACGTCTCTGAGCCTTGGGTTTTCCACAGAATGCCAACAATATGACCAGGTTTGCTGAGCTGTCACAACGACTATGGGAAAACATTGGTGACGTTAACTAGCATGATGGCTTATCACTTGGCCTTGATGGATAAGCATTTCCCTTTTAGCGTCTGATTTCCACAGAAGCAAGCTACTCAAGAACAGAATATACAGCACCTCCCCCGTTGCTCACTCAATTTCTGCCCGCAGATCATGCCAGATGAGATTTCTATTTCCTTCCTTATAAATTGCATAGTATTTACTGTTTGGAACCAAACATTTAAAGTTACTAAGAATCTTTTTTTTTGTTAATTACCTATTGATAATTTTTAATATTGCATCTTCTTCTGTAGAAGTCGATGACTATTCCTCAAACCCTCCAGATCCCCACAGCACCTAGCGTGGAGCCTGGACCTTGGTAGCCCTCATTAAATGTTTATCAGCTGCCTGAATTTGTGAAGATGTGAGCACAAGATAAGAGCGCAGCTTGAAGTCCGTGTTTCTCTTGCTCGGTGGCGGTTCTGCCTGCAGGGTGTTTGGCTGTCAGGATTGCTAGGATTTTAGATCGGCTTTTGGTGAGAGAGGCACAGAGCAGGAGCTGAGTTTCTGGCACAAGGAAATAGTGCTCTTGAAACCCAATGATGCCAGCTTGTTAGCTCCATCCCCTGTACAGACATTGTCTTACTCGTCTTTGTAACTCACCCAGGTTCCTTTCCCAATTCCTGGATCCTAGTAATTCATATTTTTATAATAAGCAGAACTGTGCTACCTTTGTTCTTAAAGTTACAGATTTGTGTAGTTCATCCACTTAACAAATATCACTGAGCACCTACTATGGACTGGGCATTGTGCTAAGGGCTTTTGTTCTAAGACAATGAACAAAACAAAAACAAAAATCCCAGGCACCATAGAGCTTGGATCCCCAGAAAAAGTAAATAAGCAATGCTTTTAGTTACGTTAGTGATGATTGGTACTATGGAGAGAACAGAGCAGGGTATGGGAACAGATTTTGTGTGTGTGTGTGTGTGTGTGCATGCACACCTTTGAGTAACACACACTTTTGAACAGGATGATTCAGGGAAGGCTTCCCAGAGAAGGTGACATTTGAATAAATACTTTAAGCAGGTGAGAGACCAAGCCATGTAACACCTGGAAGAAAGCATAAGGAATACCAAGTGAAAAGGCTTAGAGGCAGGAGCATGTCAGGCATCTTCAAGGAGAAAAATGGCCAGTTGGGTGTGACTGGAGTGGAGTAACAATGTTCCAGAAGATGAACTCCAATCTTGTAATACTAGTAGCTTATTATAAGGACATGATGGCATTCTTTAGTGGATTCCTAAGAGTTGGATGAAAAATTGCAACCTCTATGTCCTAACCAGACACTACAGTGCTATTAATTTGTTAATGCACTTACTCTTTCTTTCATCAATTCATTATTTATTGTTGATACTGTGTAAGTATCAACAAATATTGAGCACTTTTAATTAGAGCTTACATTTATTAAACACTTGTTAGGTGCTAAGAAATATGCTTTATGTGGTTTTAGAGTAACCTTCACACAGTGCCTAATAAAATAACTATTTTTATGCTGCCATTGGCAGATGAAGAAACTGATGCACTGAAAGTATTTTTAAAACATGTATCGCCAGGGGCTTATTATTTTACAAGGGAATTGTGATAACTACACACATCGTGCACAAGATGGTTATAAGTAGTATGTGTGGCTCAACCAAGTTGGAGAAATTTAGGTAAAGGAGCAAATATCAATTCTTTTCACCCATTTTTTCCCCCTTGACAATATAATTGTAGTGACAGTACTTCTTTTATTCTTTTTGTGTTTCTGAAAAGCCCAGACATGTGTCAAGGTTTCTGAGTGCCAGTCCTCTTTCCACAAGAAAATGTCATGTAGTTCAGAAGCACTACCGTTCTAACATCTTAGGCTCACTGAGTTCCTAGAAAGCCAGACTGTGACCCTGCCATTTCAGCCTGACAGTTTCTTTAAACTTCCTAGTCATCTTCTAAAATTAAATAGGGATCAAGATGGTTCCTAATGTTCCCTAAGAAACACTTACAGGAAGGGCAGATTTTTGGGAAATAACTAAATGGACTGTAATAATTGAGTTTGGTGCTTCATTGCACTTAAGGCCCTTTCACAATCCCTATCTAATTAATTATTTATACTCCTCCTGCATTAATCTGCTTTGAAAAAGAACTTTGCCCCCTTCCTATTATCATTTACTAATCCTATCAGTCACCTTCTATAGATAATAAATGTCTTGATTGCATCATTTGTAAAAATGCTGTCTCAGCGCCACTAGGCATAGGAGGAGGAGCTAGTGAGTTTAATTAACTAATAAATAATTGAAAGCACTTTGCCAAATAAAGTGCTTTGGACATTCTAAGAAGATAGCGGATCTGCCTTCTGTGTGTTGAACAGCAACGGTGCATGCAGTTCTTTACGTATGAGCTACATTTTTTGGAAAGCAACAGACCTTATTCTCCAAAATGATTCTTTTCTCATAATTTTGCTTTGACCAAATACTCAATGTGTTATCAGGATGTAACTGATCTCACCAAAAAGACACTTGGTTACCCTAGCCTTGAATCTGTTGTATGAGATATTTTGAATTTTTCATCCATAGTCACCCCATCACCACAGGCTGATCAGGGCCAATCTGTTCCAACATTCTGCATGTGCCCCCCCCCCCTTTTTTTTGACAGAGAGAAAGAAAAGTTCACCATTTTCCATCCTGCAATATGCATACATTGAGCCTGATAAACGGCTAAGGCCTTTTTAGGCAATGTGACAAATCATTCATCTCGCTTTTTAGTTCTTGTTTCTAACTCTTTGCAATGCTCAGGGGATTATTATTTCTACGGACAAAAATCTTTTTTTTTTTTTTTTAAGATTTTATTTATTTATTTGACAGACAAAGATCACAAGTAGGCAGAGAGGCAAGCAGATAGAGAGAGAGAAGGAAGCAGGCTCCCTGCAGAAGCAGGCTCCCTGCAGAGCAGAGAGCCCAATGTGGGGCTTGATCCTAGGACCCTGGGATCATGACCTGAGCTGAAGGCAGAGGTTTTAACCCACTGAGCCACCCAAGTGCCCCTGACAAAAATCTTTTATATTAGAAAGAACTCCCCAAACCAGCAGTTAAGCCAAAGTTTTGTTTCATTTTTGTTTTTAATTTGTATAAACCATAGATATGCAAAGGAAAGCCCATGGGCCAGATTTGTTTTTGTACAACATTTTTAAGTAAGTTCAGACAGAATCAAGAAAAGAATAATATCTGTGAAACACAAAAATGATAAAACATTCAAATTTCAGTGCCCATAAAATTTTATTGAAACACACCATGTCCATTCACTTTGGTATTATCGGTGGCTTCTTGCACCCTACGATGACAAAGTTGATTAGTTATGACAAGGACCATAGGACCTGTAAAACTTAAAATACTTGCTCTCTGCACTTCATAGATAACATTTGCTGACTCCTGGTATAAACTATTGTACGAGTTCTATGTATTGGTGGATCATGAGCTCACTGCTCTCTGGAGAAAAAAACAGAGTAACTCATTCATCATATTTTGTACCATAGAAAAGACCCTTATTTTAGCACTTAAATAAAGTTATTTCAGAAAAATGGTTATAATTATATATATTCTACCTACACTTATAGCCTGTCTATGCCATGTCAAAGGCCCAGAGTAGTACAAAGGTAAAGAACACAGAATATAGCCCTTGCTAAATGCATAGTCTATTGGAGAAGATACCCATCTGAATAAGTAATTTCAAAGCATTGTAATAAGTGTACTTATCTGCACATGGTACATGCAAATCCTTTGGGACCCGAAGAGAGGGAATGATTCATTATAGGTGAATGGGGAAAAAGGATATTTTAGTTGGGTCCGAAAGATGAATAGCAATTTTCCATGCTTAAAAATGGGAAAGACCATTTTATTTTTTTATTTTATTAACTAATATTATTTTTTGATGGGGGGAGGGGTAAAGTGAGAGGTAGAGAGAGGATCTTAAGCAGGCTTCATGCCCAGTGCAGAGCTCAATGTGTGGAGCTCAATCCTGTGACCCTGAGATCATAACCTGAACCAAATCAAGAGTCAGACGTTTAACCAACTAAGCCACCCATGCGCTGCATATTTTTATTTATTTATTTTTAATGGGAAAGTTCATTTTAGGAGCAAAAGCCAAAGTCCAGTGGACAGAGATATTAAAAAAATATGGTGTGCCTTGGGAAAGCCAGGTATATTGTATGGCTGGAGTATAAGGTGCATCAGGGGAAGGACTGAAAAGTGAGTTTGGAATTTGGAGGAGAAGATGAAGAGCATTGTCCATGAGGCTGGGGGTTCTGTACTGCATGCTTCCGGTAACAGAGCCAACAGAATTTCTGAGGGAAGCAAGGCATGGTTATCTGTGCACTTTAGAAACAAACAAACAAACAAACAAAACAACAACAACCTCCCGCAGCAATGTAGAAGATGGCCTGGAGAGGAAGGAAACTAGAAAAGGGGACTGTATTCCCATCCAGAGGTAAGGTTCATTGTGTACTAAGGCTGTAATGAGGAGACTGTCAAAAAAGAATATATGGTTTCTTTATATTAAAATCAGCTTGAATCCTGCTAACGGTTCTGAATATCTCAGATTTTAATCTTCGGCGAAGAGGAGAAGCAGGAGGCAGAGGAGAGCCCTGCTGGTATTTTCAGTGTTTGGTAGAATACTTTTAATTGTAGTTGTATTTAATTTTTCTTGTGAACCACATGTATAATGTTCTGTGGATCCTTGCGCTTTTTGTTTTGTGATGGGCAGGTAGCCCTATACCCAGTCTGAGGGACTGCTCTAATCTGGCAATCCTGGCTCTGAATTTCCCTAGGTTACTCTCCCTGGGAAGGGGTCCCAGAGACCACCCTTGTAGCAGAGGTACAACTCTGGTGCAGAGCAGTCCCCAGATGTTTCAGGGCCTGAGGGTAGGGGGACTCTGTCAGCCAGCAGTAATGCTGCAGCCCTGTTCTGGTTTCCTCCGCTGGTCCCGGGGCTGCACTCCTATGCAAGTACTTGTGAGGGTGGGAATTGAACAGCTGCTGCTTTCAGTTCCTGGGCTGCCACGTCATTTGGCTGCATCTTGTCATCTGCTGTCACCATTTCTCAAATCATCAATGAGACTACAACTTGGCTGTCCAAGGTTTCCTATACAGGACAGCTTGACAGGACAAGGGATAACTTAGATGGTTTGTCTTGTCTGGGAGGTGGGGAGTAGATCTTGGGATTATAGCAGGCCCGGATTGCTAGGAAAGGATTTTTTATAGGATTATCTCCCATGTCTAAGGTCATGACAGTGCTAGAGATACAGGCATGGAAAGGTCACTTTTTCAGTGGATGGACTGTTGGAGTGATGCAAGATATCTCAAATACTTAAACCTGTGACATCTGACTCTAAAGAGGACAGGGGTATAGCTTATTTCCTTCTTAGTGTTGCTGAAGAAAAACCAGTATCGAAACATGCTGGAAATGCCAGCAATCATCTGAGACCTGACAGAGGTGGCTTCTCACAGGTGACTGCTTTGCCCACATTTGATACAGAAAGGAAAAACAGCCTCATCAATGGAGAAGTCACAGACTTCAGGGTCCGTAGATATAGACTCAAATACCACATATCTTCTGTTTATGACACTTCAGTAAGTTACCCCTTGGAGCCTCATTTCTCTTATCTATGTGATCTCCCTAGGTTGTTTAGAGAATGGGAAGAAATCATGTGTATGTGTGCAAGTGGGTATGTTTGCTTACACATACAAAGCACCTTGTAGAATATTTGGTGAATAAGAGGCTCTCAATAAATGTATTAGTTTCTGACCACTTTTGAGAGAGAAGGTTGATCTCAGTGATGAAAATAAACTCCCTAGAGAGCATGGGTAAGGTAGGATTCTTCATCTCTGAGAGGAGGCATCATAGCTTAATCAAGAAGTTCTGGATTTGGGGCGCCTGGGTGGGTCAGTTGCTTAAGCGTCTGACTTTGGCTCAGGTCATGATCTTGGGGTCCTGGGATTGAGCCCCAGGTCAGACTCCCTGCTCAGAAGGTAGTCCCCTTCTCTCCCTCCCTCTGCCCAACCCCTGCTTGTTCTCTCTCTCAGATAAATAAAATAAACAAATAAATAAATAAAATCTTAAAAAAAAAAGTCTTCGATTTAGAGGCCAAAGATTTCAGCTTGATTCAGGAGTCTGACACTCAAGATGAGAATTTGGGCGAATCATGTACCTCTACAATTCTCACGTCCCATATCTCTAAAACATGTGCCTTATAGGCTTAAAATGTATAATAAAATTTTTATAGAGAAAGACCCAATTTGGGGGGCCCAAATCTTTTATAATTTAGCAGAGAGAACTTTAAGAAAGTAAAATTATAATTGTAAAATTATATTCAGGGCTTTGAAAGACATATGTAGTTGAGGGGCCTTCATTAACTTCATGTTAAATCTACTTCTGAGTTTCTGGTACTTAAGTATATTTATATAATATATCGAGTATAATAAATATTTACTGGATGTATTCATTAAAAATGAATATGACTGTTAATTTGACAAGCCTGAGGCTTAGAGATAATAAATGCAAAAGTTAAGGGAAATCACTCATTGAGGGTTTCATTTTCTTCAAAAAAACCTTTTTTAAAAAAAATCCCTTTTTTTGCAGGACACAGCAATTTGAGATCAATAAACCTTTACTGAGTATGTTGGTGGCAGGCACTGTACTAGGCATAGGGGAAACAGTATTACTTGAGTGAATAATAAGCATTTCTTGAAGAAAGAATGCCTGTTGGTCACTGTCGTCCACATGGAAATTTTTGATTCTGCTGCGCATCTTGAGGTCATTCTTCTGACTCAGAGAAGTATGAAAAAATGTACAGAAATATTTCAGAGCTTACGAGATGTGAGGGACCAGTTTAAATATTAGATTTATTGATGCATAAAACATTTACTTGGCATTTACTAGTGCTTAGGATTGAGGGAGACACTGGGAGTATATTAGGAGTAATATTAGAATTGATACATACTTGTACTGTTATGATTGTTTTAAAGGAGAAAAAAATATTCTCAAGCAGCTGGCTGTCCTATACTCTCCTTAATTATTTGCTTACAGATTGACCTGCAATAGCACTCACCCCTTCTTTACCTATGGCTTCAGAAACGTCTTGTTCAAGGCAAATCCCTTCTACCTGAGCAGTAGATGTTTTTTTCTGTGACTTTCAAGGTGAGGATGCCTCCTTGCCAATGTAATCGTCTTCAACCTAGTACTAGTTGAAAGCATTGTTACTCTTATCCTAGCAAATCACCATTTAAAAAGAAGAGAAAAGAAAAAATAAATGCTTTGTAAGGGGGTGCCTGGGTGGCTCCATTGGTTAAGCATCCAACTCTTGATCTCAGCTCAGGTCTCGATCTCAGGGTCTTGTGTTCAAGCCCTGTGTTAGACTCAGTGCTGAGTATGCAACCTACTTTTAAAACATGCTTAGTAGGTATTAACCTGAGACTAAAAGAAGATGTTCGTTCTCTTCCACACTCAGAAGACACAGACTACCACAGGGGGCTGGGACAGAAGTGTGCGGGTTGGCTGTTGCAATAGTCATCTTTGTCAACCTGATACTTGGAGTCATGGACTAGAGTTCAGGGTTTTTTATTTTTTATTTTTTGTAGTTGTGTGCCGTAAAATAGTCCCTGAAATCTGAGATAAAATTGTAGGAATGTGTATCATTAGTTACCTTTCATGCTGGGTTCATTCAGCCCTCTCTCTGGGTAAAGAAATGGAGTGTGAGTCCTTCCTGCAGGCCTAAAGGGAATCACTCAGGACCTAGGTCCTTGGTAAGCATGCAGCCTGGCTCCCCCTCATCCTTGGGAGTGTCCTTTTGCTTTGAAAGATCAATCACCAGCACTGATATTAAAAGGGCAGCTGCCTGGGAAAAGGACTTTGCTTTGGGGCACTCAAATAATTCAAATGAAATAGTATCCTCCGCAGAGCTGGCAGCAGATTAGGTACCCATCAGAGGGAGTCTTTGTCTTCTTTCAAGATCTAAGTTTCCCTGAGTGCCCTAATTTATTATGATATTTTTGCCCCAATAAGAGCACCTCAAATTGGCATTGTACTTCACAGTTTACAAATCACTTTCATATCCATTATCTAATGTGCTCTCAGCCCTGGTTCTGCAGATGAGTAGGATATAAGAGGAAGTAGGTAATTTAATAAGTAATAGCGACCCTATTTTACACATAAAGAAACTGAACCTCAGGAAGGTGAGGTGACTTAGCGAGGGTCATATAATGATAGGATGGTTATGATGGTTGTATACAAGCCATTTAAATCCAAAATAACTCTCTTTCTGTTACATTTTTCCTTTTCATTTAGAGCTTACTAAGAGCCTTCATGTATGTTATTTCATTTACTTCAGGGCAGTTTGGCTATG